>NC_091198.1:5541783-5574283 GCF_040958095.1 Procambarus clarkii | reverse complement strand
TGTCTCCCGTCTTGAAAAATAACAAGCATCGATATCCAACCTGAACAATGACTGAATACCATCTTCACACACTGTCAAAACTACTTTTTTTATCAATTAAATCAAATCAATTTGTTTATATAAATGCGAATATTGATTATTTATAACAATTTACATACACTTCTTACCCCCCCCTTAAGAGATTGTTGCACGCAATAGCAAACCAAACTGGGCTTAAAGGGTAGATTGTAGACGAGGCACAGACAACACCTGGAGGGAGGCACAGATATTTAAGAGACAGAGACCGAGGATAAAGAGACAGAGAAGAAGAGCAGCAAGTCATTCCCCTGTTAAACACAGGAGTGTTTGCCACTTGATTTACTGGAAAGTTTAATGGTGGCGTGTTCGGGCACCGAGCCCCCTGGTACAACCTTTATCCCAGCTACACCTGCTACAGCTGCAGCTACACCTGCTACAGCTGCAGCTACACCTGCTGCAAGTACAGCTACACCTGCTACAGCTACAGCTACACTTGCTACAGCTGCAGCTACACCTGCTACAACTGCAGCTACACCTGCTACAGCTGCAGCTACACTTGCTACAGCTGCAGCTATACCTGCTACAGCTGCAGCTACACCTGCTGCGACTGCAACTACACCTGCTACAGCTGCAGCTATACCTCCTACAGCTGCAGCTACACCTACAGCTGCAGCTACACCTCCTACAGCTGCAGCTACACCTCCTACAGCTGCAGCTACACCTCCTACAGCTACAGCCATACCTGCTTCAGCTACAGCTGCAGATACACCTGCTACAGCTGCAGCTACACCTGCCACAGCTGCAGCTACACCTGTTACAAGTACCAAGTACAGCTACACCTGCTGCAACAACAACAGCAACTACACCTGCTACAACTACAGCTACACCTCTTGTGTTGTACTGTGATAGGCCAAATGTTCCAGGACTGACCCAGGCCAACGGGAGAGTCAGAGACCGCGGAATTAAGAGTCTCTTTATCCTCTGTCTCAAACTCTTTACCCCCCCCCCCATCCCTGATCCTCCCTCCAGAGTCACACACTCTCAAGAGTTAACATTGTGCCAGGATCAGTCATCACCTTCTGGCTCATTCACATCGGCCTGGAGTCATGCATCTTCCTCTCTGAACTTCATATATCTTTATAGACTCATTTAATCATGTTTAAACATGATTATAAATGTTGAATATGACTATTTACAAGACAAAAACAAATTAAGCTCGAACTTAGAATATTTTGTGAAAGTTTCTTCTCTTTTAATTGAGTAAACTTAATACTTTAATTTGTTTGTTCAGTCATATACAGTGTTTCAAATTTCATGTTGTTTTCTTAGTAAGTATTGTGAGGCATAGACTGGAAACCAGGAGCTAGAAAGAGTGTATCTTCAGTACTCTGAAGATAAATAAACATATATATTTCAGGATTTTACTTGAAATTTTAAACAAAAGTTTATTCAACATTTTAAAATTATATATATATAAGATGTAAGAGTACTAGTGAAAGATATATAAATTTTTTGGTATAAATACACCAGAACGCCAAACTTGTGAGGGAATATTGTTGACCAGACCACACACTAGAAGGTGAAGGGACGACGACGTTTCTATCGACTTAAGAATGGTCCAGGACGGACCAAAACGTCGTCGTCCCTTCACCTTCTAGTGTGTGGTCTGGTCAACATACTTCAGCCACGTTATTGTGACTCATCGCTTGCTTGTGAGGGAATACACACACCTCATACCCTCCAGCTGTCACTCACAACTCTCTCATTTCCTTCTTGACTCGTAAATTATGAGGCAGTTAGCAAATAAGCTTGAGACTGTTCGCCTCCTACGAAACTGCCTAATACGTAGTAAATATTAATACCCACTTCAGCAATGAAATTCATCAATTTCTGCCTCATTACCCAACCAAACTCAACACATTCATCGTTACTCATTAGAGTAATTCATCGTTTCCTTCAAGACATTCGGCATAAATAGTCCACCACTGGACCCCTTTATCACAGTTCAACACCATGTCCTCACTTATGAGGTATACATAATAATATATTATGAAGACCTAGGGGCCTGACTGCTGAGTGGACAACGCTCGGGATTCATATTCCTGAGGTTCCGGGTTCGATCCCCGGTGGAGGCGGAAACAAATGGGCAGAGTTTCTTTCACCCTGATGCAGCATCAGTTTCGATAGTTTCTCTGGATAGCCGAAGACTGACTAACTTGTTCATCTAACAGTAAATAGGTACCTGGGAGTTAGACAGCTGCTACGGGCTGCTTCCTGGGGGTGTGTAACAAACAGGAGGCCTGGTCGAGGACCGGGCCGCGGAGACGCTAAGCCCCGAAATCATCTCAAAATACCCTATCCTCATGAAATTAACAAACTCTCCTTATACTTCAACCAATCTACCAAATGATAACTTTCAATTTGCTTCCCACTTCAAATGTAACCTAATACTCTACATCATACTATTTTCCTCGAATCCTCACATCACATCTACTCATTGAAGGACAGTCTTGACCACCGACAACCTTCCCCTCGACCTCAGACCATCATACAGGACCTGACACTTGCTTGAGGACCAACAGGTTGCTCCTCCACTAAGGAAACAAACCCGTCTCACTCGACTGCAGAATGAGTTGTGAGTTCATCATGTCCCTGAAGTGTATTCAAAATAACTCGCGCCGACCCACAGGAGCTGACTCCTGTTGGTTACAGACAGGAGGGGAGAGAGACGGATGGACAGGAGGAGAGACAGGGAATGTTTGAAGAGCAGGGATGAGAAGGGGGGAAGAGGTGAGAGATGCGAGAGAGGCAAGGGGTGATGTTCGGGAAGAGTGAAAGAAGAGTAAAGATGGTGGGAGAGGGAAGGGATGCTGGGAGAGAGCATTCCCCCTCTCCCACCATCTTTACCGTGGAGACGAAAGGAGAGGAGAAGGGGTATAGGACAGAGATGGGAGAAGAAGAAAAGGGAGAAGGGTGACAGTGGGTGAGGGAAGAGGGAGAGAAAAATAGAGAGAGAGAGAGAGAGTGAGGTAGAGGGGGGGGTTCAGTCTGATGGAGAGGGGGGAAGGAAGAGTGGCGAGTTGGAGGAGAAACGTAGTGAGTGTGAGGAGAGGGGGAATGAGAGAGTGGGGAGAGGGGTAAGAGGTTGTAGAGAGACCCGGGCCCTGCCGGCCAACCCCTCTAGTACTCATACAAACCAAAGAAACACACTTAAATGTTACATAGAATGTTAGCGTGCTCTATTTTCACAAGCACTTACAAGAGTTGTTACATTCTTGTACAAGATCTCTAAGATTCTTCTAAGAACTTCTCTAAGAAAGAGAGACAGTGGAGTGTAGTTCCGTTAGACAGCAGCTAACAACCACGTCGTTAGCTTCTGTCACGGAACTACTGTCTTAGAACAACGTGGGACGAAGAAAATGCTTCAACTGCTTCAGGTGAAGCAATTGGAAGCAAGCTGTTAACACCAGAGCTAAATACACAACTGCCAGTACAGATGTGACGAAATATATATTGTCTTAGTGTATGAGAGGTAAGATATCAAGCTAAGAAAGTGAGACAGTTATCCAGGAGAAAGCACTAAGCCACCACGACTGTATAACATTTGATAACGAAGAAACAGTATCCACAGTAGAAGAAAAAAAAGAGTATGATAAATGCCACAATGGTTGGGACAATGTTATTGGTAGCTGTCAGCTAGAAAAAAAAAGATAGTTACGTAGTGGCTGAGCGGACAGAACACTGGACGCGTGATCCTGTGGTCCCGGGTTCGTTCTCGGGCGCCGGCGAGAAACAATGGGCAGAGTTTCTTTCACCCTTAACACGCTTCCACTACACATAAGGGGCATAACTGGCCGACCCCTCACAGTGTTCAAGAGAGAACTGGATAAGCACCTCCAAAGGATACTTGATCAACCAGGCTGTGACTCATACGTCAGGCTGCGAGCAGCCGTGTCTAACAGCCTGGTTGATCAGTCCAGCAACCAGGAGGCCTGGTCGACGACCGGGCCGCGGGGATACTAAGCCCCGGAAGCACCTCAAGGTAACCTCAAGGCAATGTAACCACCCTGATGTCCCTGTTACCTAGCAGTAAATAGGTACCTGGGAGTTAGTCAGCTGTCACGGGCTGCTTCCTGGGGGGTGGAGGCCTGGTCGAGGACCGGGCCGCGGGGACACTAAGCCCCGAAATCATCTCAAGATAACCTCAAGATAATCTCAAGATATCCTCAAGATAGTGTTAGGAATGAGGTGTTTAACCCAACTTGGACATGCTATTACACGTCACCTTAATGACTAGTTTCATTACTTCTTAACTACTGTATTGTGGATCTCAGCTGCACCTCGTTTCCTAGACTGGACCTCACAACCCCAGAAGACAGATGAAACAGAAGAGACATGATCACAATATATAAGATACTCACGAGGATAGGTTGGGTGAAAGACAAAGAAAACAAGACAAGTGGATGCTGTAAACACAAATGACTCGAAGAAATGTGAGGAAATACTCGTAGCCTGAACGGGGGAGAAGTTTAGCACCAAAGTGGAATGCTCTGAAAGATGAGGCTGTGGCAAGCCACCTCCGTCCACAACTTTTAAGACAGGTTCGATAAAGAATTTGAACGACGGAATAGTCAAGCCAAAACCCTGGAAACACGAACCGAAACTCTCTCTTTGTTCCGCTTGTTACAACTTGTAATAAATTTGTTACATCTTGGCTTAACGTGTTTATGACGTATTAGAACGTTGTTACAACTGGCTATATTGCTTGTTATAACTGGTTAGCTCTTAAAACTTGTTCGAACGTTGTACCAACGTCGTAGTTTCGGTGTGTGTTTGGCGGGAAGGCAGCCGGCACAATAGGGCTAGTAGACGGGGCGTAGAGAGCTAGAGCTCAACTTCCCTATAGTCACTGATAAGTTGATAAGCACGACTACTACTACTACTACTACTACTACTACTACGACCACATACTTAACAAGCAACAACATACCTACAGCACAGCTCTCGTAACATCTCCACATTACCGGATCGCCATATTTAAGCAGTCGGGTTCCCGCCATATTTCCGCAAATATGGAACAAAAAAAAAAACATGAAGGAAAAATCCCAGGTAAGCGGAGGGACGGTCAAAACACCCGGATGAACGGACACGCGCCTCCAGCATCCGGATTAATGAACATCTCAGTAAAGCCAAGCCGACAGCTTGGTCTGTAATTTCTCCTGGCGTATCCTAACCTGCGCCAAATATGGATGGGTGGGGCAGGGAGAGGTCGGCCGGGTGGCTTGCTGCACAGTAGCCGGCTGGCCTGCTGCACAGTAGCCGGCTGGCCTGCTGCACAGTAGCCGGGTGGCCTGCTGCACAGTAGCCGGGTGGCCTGCTCCCTCCCTTAACTGGCCTGCACAGTAGCCGGCTGGCCTGCTGCACAGTAGCCGGGTGGCCTGCTGCACAGTAGCCGGGTGGCCTGCTCCCTCCCTTAACTGGCCTGCACAGTAGCCAGGTGGCCTGCTCCCTCCCTTAACTGGCCTGCACAGTAGCCAGGTGGCCTGCTCCCTCCCTTAACTGGCCTGCACAGTAGCCGGGTGGCCTGCTCCCTCCCTTAACTGGCCTGCACAGTAGCCGGGTGGCCTGCTGCACAGTAGCCAGGTGGCCTGCTCCCTCCCTTAACTGGCCTGCACAGTAGCCGGCTGGCCTGCTGCACAGTAGCCGGGTGGCCTGCTGCACAGTAGCCGGGTGGCCTGCTCCCTCCCTTAACTGGCCTGCACAGTAGCCAGGTGGCCTGCTCCCTCCACTAACTGGCCTGCACAGTAGCCAGGTGGCCTGCTCCCTCCCCTAACTGGCCTGCACAGTAGCCGGCTGGCCTGCTGCACAGTAGCCGGCTGGCCTGCTGCACAGTAGCCGGCTGGCCTGCTGCACAGTAGCCGGCTGGCCTGCTGCACAGTAGCCGGGTGGCCTGCTCCCTCCCCTAACTGGCCTGCACAGTAGCCAGGTGGCCTGCTCCCTCCCCTAACTGGCCTGCACAGTAGCTGGCTGGCCTGCTGCACAGTAGCCGGCTGGCCTGCTGCACAGTAGCCGGGTGGCCTGCTGCACAGTAGCCGGGTGGCCTGCTCCCTCCCTTAACTGGCCTGCACAGTAGCCAGGTGGCCTGCTCCCTCCCCTAGCCGGCCCCTGCACCATACACACCATGGTCTGGTGGTGAGGGCGAGTATAGTGTTCCCCGCACGGTACCTGAACAAGTCCCACACTTGGTAGGGGTATACCAGATACCAGGTGCCAGGGGCAGGAGGAGCTGGGGCGGGTCTCTCTCGGGGCAATATTACGTGTCACGGCTGGCCCGCTCTATTATACGTTTCATTGATAATATGGCCGATACGCTCGCCTTTTATAGATCCTTGAAGACCTGCGGCAGAGAAAAAGGTTGCCATCTTGGTTCTGCGGTTACCCGGTGTAATATAAATATGTAAATATTTTTATATTTTTAAACTGCATACACATACCTTTATATATATATGACAACACACACACACACACACACACACACACACACACACACACACACACACACACACACACACACACACACACACACACACACGCACGCACACACGCATGCACACACACACACACACACACTACTGTGTGTGTGTGTTTGTGTGTTTACTCACGTATTTGTACTCACCTATTTGTGCCTGCAGGATCTAGCTTTAGCTCTTGGACCCCATTTTTCTAATCGTTGGGTGTAATGCAATGACTCCTGATAGACTTACTTCTCTATCATACCTGCTTTTAAAGTTATGAATGGAGTTAGTCTCTGCAATCTGCTCGTTTAGGTCATTCCATTTTCTCACTTTCTTTTCGCTAAAGGAAAACTTTCTAACATCTCTATGATACAGCTCAGTCTCAAACTTCCATCCGTGGCCACTTGTTCTATTGTTGTTCATTGTAAACACTTCCTCTGTTTCCATCTTGTCAATCCATCCAAGTATTTTATACGTCTGTATCATGTCCCTCCCCTCTCCCTCCTCCTTTCTAATGTCGTCAGGTTTAATTCCTTCCGT
Source organism: Procambarus clarkii (assembly GCF_040958095.1). Classification (NCBI taxonomy): domain Eukaryota; kingdom Metazoa; phylum Arthropoda; class Malacostraca; order Decapoda; family Cambaridae; genus Procambarus; species Procambarus clarkii. The sequence continues at coordinate 5,567,210 of NC_091198.1, read as the reverse complement.
CTGTCTTCGTACCTCATCCCTCGCAGCTCTAGGACGAGTCTTATTGCAAACTTCTAAACCTTTTCGAACTTCATTATGTGCTTTTTAATTTGGGGCTTCTTCTTGAGGTTATCTTGTTATCTTGAGGTTATCTTGAGATGATTTCGGGGCTTTAGTGTCCCCGCGGCCCGGTCCTCGACCAGGCCTCCACCCCCAGGAAGCAGCCCGTGACAGCTGACTAACACCCGGGTACCTATTTTACTGCTAGGTAACAGGGGCATAGGGCGAAAGAAACTCTGCCCATTGTTTCTCGCCGGCGCCCGGGATCGAACCCGGGACCACAGGATCACAAGTCCAGTGTGCTGTCCGCTCGGCTCCACGATGGGGCTGCATACCCTAAGACTGGTATCACATAGGTAGTATATAGTGATCTAAAAGCCTCCTTATTGATGTTTCTGAAGAATATTCTGACTTTTGCCAGAGTAGAGTATGCGGCTGATGTTATTGTATTTATATGAGCCTCTGGAGTTAGGTTTGGTGTTATGTCCACTCCCAGGTCTTTTTCTCTAGACGTTATAGAGAGGTAGTTTCCCATCATTGGCCTTTTGGTCTCCTGGCTCCTGTCACCATTTCCATCACCTTGCACTTGTCAGTGTTGAACTCGAGCAGCCATTTCTCGGACCATTTCTGCAACCTGTTCAAGTCATCCTGGAGAATCTTACAATCCCCATCTGTCTCAACCCTTCTCATTAGTTTTGCATCATCTGCAAACATTGGCATAAAAGACTCGACTAATGCAGTCAAGTCATTTACATAAATTAGGAATAGAATGGGACCCAGCACCGATCCTTGAGGCACTCCGCTTGTTACTCTACGCCAGTCCCACTCCTCGCCCCTCTCTGTCACTCTCTGACACCTGTCTGGTAATTCCTAACCCGTGAGAGTGCGTTTCCGTCTACTCCCGCCTGCCTCTCAAGGTTGTATAATACCCTTTTGAGTGGTACTGTATCAAAGACTGTTTGGCAGTCCAGAAATATGCAATCTGCCTAGCCTTCTCTGTCTTGCCTTATTTTCGTTACCTTATCATAAAACTCCAGGAGGTTCGTCGGGCAGGATTTCCCTGCTCTCAAGCCGTGTTGGTGTTTACTTACAAAGCTTATTCTTTCTAGGTGTGCAACTAGTCTTAACCTTATCATTATTTCAAGTACTTTGCAAGGGAATCTCGTGTACTCACATAGTTGTACTCACCTAGTTGTGCTTGCTGGGGTTGAGCTCAGGGTCTTTGGGCCCGCCTCTCAACTTTCAATCAATCAACTTTTTTTCCCCTACACTAACACACACCCCAAGAAGTAGCCCGTAGCAGCTGTCTAACTCCCAGGTACCTATTTACTGCTAGGTGAACAAGATCATCATGGTGAAAGAAACTCTGCCCATTTGTTTCCGTCTCCACCGGGGATCGAACCCGGACCCTAGGACTACGAATCCCGAGCGCTGTCCACTCAGCCATCAGGCCCCTTAAGGATCTGTGTGTACTCACCTAGTTGTACTCACCTAGTTGTGTCTGCAGGATCGAGCATTGACTCTTGGATCCCGCCTTTCGAGCATCGGTTGTTTACAGCAATGACTCCTGTCCCATTTCCCTATCATACCTGGTTTTAAAATTATGAATAGTATTTGCTTCCACAACCTGTTCCTGAAGTGCATTCCATTTTCCCACTACTCTCACGCTAAAAGAAAACTTCCTAACATCTCTGTGACTCATCTGACTTTCAAGCTTCCATCCATGTCCCCTCGTTCTGTTACTATTCCGTGTGAACATTTCGTCTATGTCCACTCTGTCAATCCTTCTGAGTATCTTATACGTTCCTATCATGTCCCCCCTCTCCCTTCTTCTTTCTAGTGTCGTAAGGCACAGTTCCCTCAGGCGCTCCTCATACCCCATCCCTCGTAGCTCTGGGACGAGTCTCGTTGCAAACCTCTGAACCTTTTCCAGTTTCATTGTATGCTTCTTCAGGCGGGGACTCCATGATGAGGCGGCATACTCTAAGACTGGCCTTACGTAGGCAGTGTAAAGCGCCCTAAATGCCTCCTTACTTAGGTTTCTGAATAATGTTCTAACTTTTGCCAGTGTAGAGTACGCTGCTGTCGTTATCCTATTTATATGTGCCTCAGGAGATAGATTAGGTGTTACGTCCACCCCCAGGTCTCTTTCACGCATCGTTACAGGTAGGCTGTTCCCCTTCATTGTGTACTTTCCCTTTGGTCTCCTATCTCCTAGTCCCATTTCCATAACTTTAACTCTGTGTGTGTGTGTGTGTGTGTGTGTGTGTGTGTGTGTGTGTGTGTGTGTGTGTGTGTGTGTGTGTGTGTGTGTATATAGTGGAGTCATGGCCGACAGGTCTTGGGTCGATTCCCGTTGAAACACACCTCTCTGTACTCTATTCTTCCTCCTAATGCACCTGTTCACCAAGCAGTAAATAGGTACCCAGGAGTCTGTCTGTCCAAGATTGGAGGGCAGACGCTTGCAGCTAGCCTCATTAAACCTTCTATTACTAATTGGTGAGTTTTGTCAGGATAGTTCTAGGCGGGTTGGGGCCGAATATGTGAAATGTTCGGCCCATAGTCCATAGACTATAGCATTACTTTAAATATTTGTTCACTATTCTGCGATTCAAAGTCTGCTCTTCAAGCAATCGAAAACTTCTCTTGGAAGATCGACAGCAAGAACCTCATACTCCCAATTATAAATGACCTAATTGATGCACAGAGTAAAGGGTCTCGAATCTCCTTTGTATGGATACCTTCACACATAAATATAACCCATCATAATGAGACAGACATTGCAGCCAAATTAGCGTGTAACAAGTTTGAAGTTGAATTAGATCTAGGTATCCCCATCTCTGCTGTCAAAACTGCATTGGTCCAAACATTCAGATCTGATAGGAAAGAACTTACTGACTCCCAACGACCTGAAAGTACTAGTATAAAAAGCTATGATTTGTTCAGATCTGAAACCTACATCTATGGACAGCACAAAACGTCCACTAGACTGTGCGACACAGTGGTTGCAAGGATCAGGTTGGGTTACCGTTACCTGTGGCAGGTGGCTGCAGGTGACGGGTCTCCCAATCCTGAGCACTCCAGTTGAAAACTCTGTGAGCAGGAACTACGGCATGATATCCCGCACTACATCACTGAATGCCCAGTTATTAGACCTTTCAGACCCGTTGGCATGAGGTACCTGGAGCTTTGCAATTACTTTATTCACTCTCGTATTCTTGAAGATATCCTCACAGTATACCCAAAATTTGCCAGTGCAGGCTATTAAACACATGGCTCTGTATGACTAACCATCCTGCGAGATGGGGACTTGTATTACCACTGCTACCTTATTCAATCTTGTGTTGATGATATCCTCAAAATGCATCCGGAGTCTGCCAGTGCAGACTGCCCATCACATGCCTCTGTGTTACTAACCATCCTGTGTGATGGGGATTTTATAGCATAACGTAGTTAGCTTTTTTGACACACTGTACTCCACTTCATATAGTCTAGGGTAGCTGCACTAATGCAGATGTACCTCATATCTTAATAAAAAAAATAAGTTAATTCAGTTATTGACTCTCAAAACATGCTCAGGTGACAGATTTGCATTCTGGCCACAACTTTTTGGATCTAGTGTTGTAGAGAATGTTATTAGTTAAACTGGGTACAATTATGGGATGAAGACAGGAAGGTTGTGTGGGTGGGGGGTGTGGGAAGGATGTGCGTGCACAGAGATGGGGTGTAGAGGGATGGGGGGGGGGGGGGGGTTAGAAAGGTAGAGGGAGTTAGGGTCAACCCGTCCTCTTAAAAATAAGGTCGCTTTTCGCTCGTATGCGCGCTATGGCCAAAACTGGACGTAATTGGAAATGAAATCGACTTACGGAAGTGACGCACTGTCCCCGTTTTCTATTTGAGTCCTCCGGCTTACTCGGTTAGGTTAGGAGAGGAAATTTTAAATTAAAGTTTTTCATGACATTTTGAAAGTTTAGGAGAACTTCTTGCCCTCCTAACCTACCAGAGGACCCTTAACTTACTGTTTTGGAAAAAAAAAATCCAAAATTTATTTTAAATTGATTTCATTTTCAACTTACGTCCATTTTCGGCCATACGGGTAAACGGCCAAATTCACACGTAGTTTGTAAGAGAACAGGATGGTGGCAGCGTGAGTGGAGAGGGCGATTAGGGGAATGTTTACAGGGGATGATGTGTGTGTGTGCTTGGGAGAGATGGGGAGAGGCGGGGAGAAGGTGTCTGAGAACTGGGGAGAGGAGAGGGGGTAGAGAGAGAGGAGAGGTAGACAGAGGCGAGGTAGAGAGGTAGATGAATCTACCATCTACCAGACAAGCTTCAAAGAGCCCCATCTACCCGCTTTAATATTAGAGAGAAACATATCTACCAATCAGTGAACCTTGTCTTGGCCAACAGGTTGTGCTTCTTATTCCTTAATTACTCTCCCAGCCACAATACACACCACTCTCCCGGCCACAATACACTCCACTCTCCCAGCCACAATACACTCCACTCTCCCAGCCACAATACACTCCACTCTCCCGGCCACAATACACTCCACTCTCCCGGCCACAATACACACTCCACTCTCCCGGCCACAATACACACTCCACTCTCCCGGCCACAATACACACCACTCTCCCAGCCACAATACACACTCCACTCTCCCAGCCACAATACACACCACTCTCCCAGCCACAATACACACCACTCTCCCAGCCACAATACACTCCACTCTCCCAGCCACAATACACACCACTCTCCCAGCCACAATACACACCACTCTCCCGGCCACAATACACTCCACTCTCCCAGCCACAATACACTCCACTCTCCCGGCCACAATACACACCACTCTCCCGGCCACAATACACACCACTCTCCCGGCCACAATACACTCCACTCTCCCAGCCACAATACACTCCACTCTCCCGGCCACAATACACTCCACTCTCCCAGCCACAATACACTCCACTCTCCCAGCCACAATACACTCCACTCTCCCAGCCACTATACACTCCACTCTCCCAGCCACAATACACACCACTCTCCCAGCCACAATACACACCACTCTCCCAGCCACAATACACTCCACTCTCCCAGCCACAATACACTCCACTCTCCCGGCCACAATACACTCCACTCTCCCAGCCACAATACACTCCACTCTCCCAGCCACAATACACACCACTCTCCCAGCCACAATACACACCACTCTCCCAGCCACAATACACACCACTCTCCCGGCCACAATACATTCCACTCTCCCAGCCACAATACACTCCTCTCTCCCGGCCACAATACACTCCACTCTCCCAGCCACAATACACTCCACTCTCCCAGCCACAATACACTCCACTCTCCCGGCCACAATACACACCACTCTCCCAGCCACAATACACTCCACTCTCCCGGCCACAATACACTCCACTCTCCCAGCCACAATACACTCCACTCTCCCAGCCACAATACACTCCACTCTCCCGGCCAAAATACACTCCACTCTCCCAGCCACAATACACTCCGCTCTCCCAGCCACAATACACACCACTCTCCCAGCCACAATACACACCACTCTCCCAGCCACAATACACACCACTCTCCCGGCCACAATACACTCCACTCTCCCGGCCACAATACACACCACTCTCCCGGCCACAATACACACCACTCTCCCGGCCACAATACACTCCACTCTCCCAGCCACAATACACACCACTCTCCCGGCCACAATACACACCACTCTCCCGGCCACAATACACACCACTCTCCCAGCCACAATACACACCACTCTCCCGGCCACAATACACACTCCACTCTCCCGGCCACAATACACACTCCACTCTCCCGGCCACAATACACACCACTCTCCCGGCCACAATACACACTCCACTCTCCCAGCCACAATACACTCCACTCTCCCAGCCACAATACACACTCCACTCTCCCAGCCACAATACACACTCCACTCTCCCAGCCACAATACACACTCCACTCTCCCAGCCACAATACACACTCCACTCTCCCAGCCACAATACACACTCCACTCTCCCAGCCACAATACACACTCCACTCTCCCAGCCACAATACACACTCCACTCTCCCGGCCACAATACACACTCCACTCTCCCAGCCACAATACACACCACTCTCCCAGCCACAATACACACCACTCTCCCGGCCACAATACACACCACTCTCCCGGCCACAATACACTCCACTCTCCCGGCCACAATACACTCCACTCTCCCGGCCACAATACACTCCACTCTCCCGGCCACAATACACTCCACTCTCCCAGCCACAATACACTCCACTCTCCCAGCCACAATACACACTCCACTCTCCCGGCCACAATACACACCACTCTCCCGGCCACAATACACTCCACTCTCCCAGCCACAATACACTCCACTCTCCCGGCCACAATACACTCCACTCTCCCGGCCACAATACACTCCACTCTCCCAGCCACAATACACTCCACTCTCCCAGCCACAATACACACTCCACTCTCCCGGCCACAATACACTCCACTCTCCCAGCCACAATACACACTCCACTCTCCCGGCCACAATACACTCCACTCTCCCGGCCACAATACACTCCACTCTCCCGGCCACAATACACTCCACTCTCCCAGCCACAATACACACTCCACTCTCCCAGCCACAATACACTCCACTCTCCCGGCCACAATACACTCCACTCTCCCAGCCACAATACACTCCACTCTCCCAGCCACAATACACTCCACTCTCCCAGCCACAATACACTCCACTCTCCCAGCCACAATACACTCCACTCTCCCAGCCACAATACACTCCACTCTCCCAGCCACAATACACTCCACTCTCCCAGCCACAATACACTCCACTCTCCCAGCCACAATACACACCACTCTCCCGGCCACAATACACTCCACTCTCCCAGCCACAATACACACCACTCTCCCGGCCACAATACACACCACTCTCCCAGCCACAATACACTCCACTCTCCCGGCCACAATACACTCCACTCTCCCAGCCACAATACACTCCACTCTCCCGGCCACAATACACACTCCACTCTCCCGGCCACAATACACACTCCACTCTCCCAGCCACAATACACTCCACTCTCCCGGCCACAATACACTCCACTCTCCCAGCCACAATACACTCCACTCTCCCGGCCACAATACACTCCACTCTCCCGGCCACAATACACTCCACTCTCCCGGCCACAATACACTCCACTCTCCCAGCCACAATACACTCCACTCTCCCGGCCACAATACACTCCACTCTCCCAGCCACAATACACACCACTCTCCCAGCCACAATACACTCCACTCTCCCGGCCACAATACACTCCACTCTCCCAGCCACAATACACTCCACTCTCCCGGCCACAATACACTCCACTCTCCCGGCCACAATACACTCCACTCTCCCGGCCACAATACACTCCACTCTCCCAGCCACAATACACTCCACTCTCCCAGCCACAATACACTCCACTCTCCCAGCCACAATACACTCCACTCTCCCGGCCACAATACACTCCACTCTCCCGGCCACAATACACTCCACTCTCCCGGCCACAATACACTCCACTCTCCCAGCCACAATACACTCCACTCTCCCAGCCACAATACACTCCACTCTCCCGGCCACAATACACTCCACTCTCCCGGCCACAATACACACACCACTCTCCCGGCCACAATACACACTCCACTCTCCCAGCCACAATACACTCCACTCTCCCGGCCACAATACACTCCACTCTCCCAGCCACAATACACTCCACTCTCCCGGCCACAATACACACTCCACTCTCCCGGCCACAATACACACTCCACTCTCCCAGCCACAATACACTCCACTCTCCCGGCCACAATACACTCCACTCTCCCGGCCACAATACACACCACTCTCCCAGCCACAATACACTCCACTCTCCCGGCCACAATACACACACCACTCTCCCGGCCACAATACACACCACTCTCCCAGCCACAATACACACTCCACTCTCCCGGCCACAATACACACTCCACTCTCCCGGCCACAATACACTCCACTCTCCCGGCCACAATACACTCCACTCTCCCGGCCACAATACACTCCACTCTCCCGGCCACAATACACTCCACTCTCCCGGCCACAATACACACCACTCTCCCAGCCACAATACACACTCCACTCTCCCGGCCACAATACACTCCACTCTCCCAGCCACAATACACACTCCACTCTCCCGGCCACAATACACTCCACTCTCCCAGCCACAATACACACCACTCTCCCGGCCACAATACACTCCACTCTCCCAGCCACAATACACACCACTCTCCCAGCCACAATACACTCCACTCTCCCGGCCACAATACACTCCACTCTCCCGGCCACAATACACTCCACTCTCCCAGCCACAATACACACCACTCTCCCAGCCACAATACACACCACTCTCCCAGCCACAATACACACTCCACTCTCCCGGCCACAATACACTCCACTCTCCCGGCCACAATACACTCCACTCTCCCGGCCACAATACACACCACTCTCCCGGCCACAATACACACCACTCTCCCAGCCACAATACACACCACTCTCCCAGCCACAATACACACCACTCTCCCGGCCACAATACACTCCACTCTCCCGGCCACAATACACTCCACTCTCCCAGCCACAATACACTCCACTCTCCCGGCCACAATACACACTCCACTCTCCCAGCCACAATACACACCACTCTCCCAGCCACAATACACTCCACTCTCCCAGCCACAATACACTGTCTCAAGTATACTGAAGTAGATAGTTTCTGTCTTTCTCTATAAACTAAATATTTGGTCTATTGCTGTGAGCATCAAATTTATTACAATAGAACGCTAGTTCTATGCACTTTTAATCCTGCAATAGATCGCACAGTTATGAGAGCCTTCATCACATAATTGAGTTGTTGTAGAACTATACTTGTATTGACGTATCCTTGACGTCACAATATAGTTGTTTTATTGATCAATACGCTTTTCTATCTAATTGGGGAAATTTTCTTTTAATGGGTAGAAGATTATGTGAGTTCTCAGGTGCCTTTTTTGCCAGTTTATTTGCTCTGGGTAGAAGAGAGATGAGGACGAGACGAGGAACAGAAGGATCGAAAGTTATTGCATTAGACATCAAAATCTTGCAAGGCGGACCCCAGAAACACTTGGTTTGAAGCACATTAATATTTTAGAGATTGTAACACACACACACACACACACACACACACACACACACACACACACACACACACACACACACACACACACACACACACACACACACACACACAACACACAATACAACACAACACACACACACACAACACACAATACAACACACACACACACTACACATACACATACACACACAATACAACACACACACATACAACACACAATACAACAAACACACACACACACACATACACACACACACAACACACACACACACACACACACACACACACACACACACACACACACACACACACACACACACACACACACACAGAGTAGAGAGAGATACCAGAGAACCAGGAACGAGTATGTCAGTGTGAGAAGAGCAGCTGAGAAAAGGTATGAAAATGATATAGCTAATAAAGCCAAGACCTAACCCAAGCTACTACACAGTCACTTCAGGAGGAAGACAACAGTGAAGGAACAGGTGATGAAACTTAGGGTGGGCGAGGACAGGTACACAGAGAATGACAAAGAGGTGTGTGAAGAACTCAACAAAAGGTTCCAGGAGGTCTTTACAATAGAACAGGGAGATGTCGCGGTGCTAGAAGAGGTGGCAGCAGACCAGGTGACCTTGGATAGGTTCGAAATTACAAGAGATGAGGTCAAGAAGCACCTATTGGAGCTGGATGTGAGAAAAGCTGTTGGGCCGGATGGAATCTCGCCATGGGCATTGAAAGAGTGTGCAGGAGCACTTTGCCTACCACTCTCCATAGTGTATAGTAGGTCACTGGAAACGGGGGACCTACCAGAAATATGGAAGACTGCTAATGTAGTACCAATATACAAAAAGGGTGACAGACAAGAGGCACTGAACTACAGGCCAGTGTCCTTAACTTGTATACCATGCAAGGTGATGGAGAAGATTGTGAGAAAAAACCTAGTAACACATCTGGAGAGAAGAGACTTCGTGACAACCCATCAACATGGGTTCAGGGAGGGTAAATCTTGCCTTACAGGATTGATAGAATTCTACGATCAGGTGACAAAGATTAAACAAGAAAGAGAAGGGTGGGCGGACTGCATTTTTTTGGACTGTATGAAAGCCTTTGACACAGTACCCCATAAAAGGTTGATGCATAAGCTAGAGAAACAGGCAGGAGTAACTGGTAGGGCGCTCCAGTGGATAAGGGAGTACCTAAACAATAGGAAGCAGAGAGTTACAGTGAGGGGTGAGACCTCAGACTGGCGTGAAGTCACCAGTGGAGTCCCACAGGGTTCTGTACTTGGACCTATCCTGTTTCTGATATACGTAAATGATTTCCCAGAGGGTATAGACTCATTCCTCTCAATGTTTGCTGACGACGCCAAAATTATGAGAAGGATTAAGACAGAGGAGGACAGCTTGAGGCTTCAAGAAGACCTGGACAAGCTGCAGGAATGGTCGAACAAATGGCTGTTAGAGTTTAATCCAAGCAAATGTAATGTAATGAAGATAGGGGTAGGAAGCAGGAGACCAGATACAAGGTATCACTTGGGAGATGAAATACTTCAAGAGTCCGAGAGAGAGAAAGACCTGGGGGTTGATATCACGCCAGACCTGTCCCCTGATGCTCATATCAAGAGGATAACAGCAGCAGCATACGCCAGGTTGGCTAACATAAGAACGGCCTTTAGAAACTTGTGTAAGGAATCTTTCAGAACATTATATACCACATATGTCAGACCAATCCTGGAGTATGCGGCACCAGCATGGAGTCCATATCTAGTCAAGCATAAGACTAAAATGGAAAAGGTTCAAAGGTTTGCCACCAGACTAGTACCCGAGCTGAGAGGTATGAGCTACGAGGAGAGACTACGGGAATTAAACCTCACTTCGTTGGAAGACAGAAGAGTTAGGGGGGACATGATCACCACATTCAAGATCCTCAAGGGAATTGACAGGGTTGATAAAGACTGGCTGTTTAACACAAGGGGCACACGCACTAGGGGACACAGGTGGAAACTGAGTGCCCAAATGAGCCACAGAGATATTAGAAAGAACTTTTTTAGTGTCAGAGTGGTTGACAAATAGAATGCATTAGGAAGTGATGTGGTGGAGGCTGACTCCATACACAGTTTCAAGTGTAGATATGATAGAGCCCGATAGGCTCAGGAACCTGTACACCTGTTGATTGACAGTTGAGAGGGGGGACCAAAGAGCCAGAGCTCAACCCCCGCAAACACAACTAGGTGAGTACAACTAGGTGAGTACACACACACACACACAACACAACACACACACACAACACAACACAACACAATACACACACACAACACACAATACAACACACACACACACACACAACACAACACACACACACACACTAACCCAGGCATACAACCCCACACACACACACACACACACACACACACACACACACACACACACACACACACACACACACACACACACACACACACACAATAGTATCCTCGAAGTAGAATCGTTGAGAATAAAACGAGCCAGCGAACACTACCAAATTACCTCGTCCCATAATTAATGGGAGTATTGTGCTCTCAGGTCAAACACCTGACACACTCTTCAATTAAGACGAGACTCGTGATCAAGCAGGTTATTAATCAGCTGCCTTCTCTACACGGGAGACGCATAGGGGGGAGGAAGGGAATTATCAGGGGGAAAGCGCCAAGCCATTGCGACTATATAGCATTGGGATGGGGGGGTCAGGATAAGGATTTGGGATAGGACGGGGGAAAGGAATGGTGCCCAACCACTTGGATGGTCGGGGATTGAACGCCGACCTGCATGACGCGAGACCGTCGCTCTACCGTCCAGCCCAAGTGGTTGGGTGGGGGGGGGGGGCGACGCTGGCCAGTTTGGTCTCCATAAGGACCCTTGACGGAATTACTGACAGAAGGTGACTCATACGTCAGGCTGCGAGCAGCCGCGTCCAACAGCCTGGTTGATCACTTCAGCAACCAGGAGGCCTGGTCGACGACCGGGCCGCGGGGACGTTAAGCCCCGGAAGCACCTCAAGGTAACCTCAAGGTAGGTCTTACCTTGTCTTACCTTGTCTTGTCAAAAGTCTTACGGGGAGCGGACACTTTGTTAAATGTTGTTTAATGTCAACCAAACTTTTTTTACTAGTTGTATATAAGAAGGGCTGCAACTGTTCTACGTTTCAGTATCGCACTCTATATAGAAAAGGAGATATATATATATTTTGTTTTTCCAAAGAATTTTACACGTTTTCAGTAATGAACTACAACCACAAGTTTTAAATGACATCATGTCTATGACTCTCATATATCATATTAGCATCTAATAAAGGATTTGGCTAAAAAGGATTATCCAAAATATGTTTCGTTTTACTAATTCAAGTTGTCAAAGTTAACCCAAAAATATATATGCCAATATTTCATGTTTGCAAAGATTTATAAAATCAATAAATGAACTTAGGAATAAAGTGTTTTAGGATCATTGTAGAGATGTCAACTCTATATATAAGGTGTACATTTCATGTAAATTGAAAAAAAAAAGTGAAAATTGCATCTTTTGAGATGCAATTTTATGTTGCTTGAACATAAATAAAATCAACACTCTGCCGCCTGTGGTTCAAGTTGACTTCAACTAATTTCCTCCAAAATTTTGCATCTTTACAGATAGGCATACGTTCTGTAAGGTGTATAAGTTTCATGCAAATCGGCTGATAAAAAAATATGACAAAAATTGAGAAAAAAAAAACATTTTTTTTTCAATTTTTTTTTGCATAAAACTGAATATTAGAATACTTTATTATATTTTATTATTTTATTAATACATTATTTATTAATAATACATTATTACTTTATTTTATTAATACAATATGATTTCAGTTGACACTTTTGTTTGATGTTAATTTTTGACCATTTGGGAAAATTTTTTGACACATAATTCAATATTTTTTTCCCCCCTTTCCTATTTATACTACAATGCTGAGAGTTGGGCCAGTTGAACCACATTTTATAAACAACTAGTCAAAAAAGTTTGATTGAAATCGAATCATTTTTCATTTATCGCATTTTCCCGTAATATTTCGTCCTTATTAAGAAGTCTTACGGCGAACGGATACCTGGAGATGAGCTGGGGATTGAACTTAAGAAGTTCTAACAGTCTTTGTGTCCGAGTGTTTTGTTTCAAGTTCCTTATCACGCAGGAGAGTGACGTGCGCGCGAGGGGGCCGGTGGTGTTGGCTGTGACAAGGCTGGCTCTTGTCCCGTGCCAGGGAGAGAGACAGATGTCTACATGGAGAGACTTCAACTCGCCCGTGAAACTCTGATGATTGTCTCTCAAACGCGCGGGGACGTAGTGCGGCGAGGTGTCATGTTTGTGTGTGTGTGTGTGTGTGTGTGTGTGTGTGTGTGTGTGTGTGTGTGTGTACTCACCTATTTGTACTCACCTATTTGTGCTTGCGGGGGTTGAGCTTTGGCTCTTTGGTCCCGCCTCTCAACTGTCAATCAACTGGTGTACAGATTCCTGAGCCTACTGGGCTCTATCATATCTACATTTAAAACTGTGTATGGAGTCAGCCTCCACCACATCACTGCCTAATGCATTCCATCCGTTAACTACTCTGACACTGAAAAAGTTCCTTCTAACGTCTCTGTGGCTCATGTGGGTACTCAGTTTCCACCTGTGTCCCCTTGTTCGCGTCCCACCAGTGTTGAATAGTTTATCCTTGTTTACCCGGTCGATTCCTCTGAGGATTTTGTAGGTTGTGATCATGTCTCCCCTTACTCTTCTGTCTTCCAGTGTCGTAAGGTGCATTTCCCGCAGCCTTTCCTCGTAACTCATGCCTCTTAGTTCTGGGACTAGTCTAGTGGCATACCTTTGGACTTTTTCCAGCTTCGTCTTGTGCTTGACAAGGTACGGGCTCCATGCTGGGGCCGCATACTCCAGGATTGGTCTTACATATGTGGTGTACAAGATTCTGAATGATTCCTTACACAGGTTCCTGAACGCTGTTCTGATGTTAGCCAGCCTCGCATATGCCACAGACGTTATTCTTTTTATGTGGGCTTCAGGAGACAGGTTTGGTGTGATATCAACTCCTAGATCTTTCTCTCTGTTCGTTTCATTAAGTACTTCATCTCCTATTCTGTATCCTGTGTTTGGCCTCCTATTTCCACCACCTAGTTTCATTACTTTGCATTTACTCGGGTTGAACTTCAACTTCGGGTTGTGTGTGTGTGTGTGTGTGTGTGTGTGTGTGTGTGTGTGTGTGTGTGTGTGTGTGTGTGTGTGTGTGTGTGTGTGTGTGTTTGTGTGTGTGTGTGTGTGTGGTGTGTGTTGTGTGGTGTGTGTTGTGTGGTGTGTGTTGTGTGGTGTGTGTGTGTGTGTGTGTGTGTGTGTGTGTGTGTGTGTGTGTGTGTGTGTGTGTGTGTGTGGTGTGTGTGGTGTGTGTGGTGTGTGTTGTGGTGTGTGTTGTGGTGTGTGTGTGTGTGTGTGTGTGTGTGTGTGTGTGTGTGTGTGTGTGTGTGTGTGTGTGTGTGTGTGTGTGTGTGTGTGTGTGTGTTTGTGTGTGAGTGTACTCACCTATTTGTACTTGCGGGGGTTGAGCTTTGGCTTTTTGGTCCCGAGGTTTCCACACTGCAGTCTACACTAAGGAAACAAACATAGGAATGTGCCTAAATGCCAACAGTGACTGCCCAGACAGGTACAAGAGGAGTGTTGTTAACGCTTATGTCGACCGTGCTCTCAGCCACAGCTCAGGATGGAAGCAAGTCGACGAAGAACTCTGTAGGGTAAGGCAGGTCCTAGTCAACAACGGCTTCTCCAATGGTTTCGTTGAAGACATCATAAGAAGGAAAGTGAAATGCCATGCAACCTCTGAAGAGATAACTAACACAACACCTATACCCCCTATTAGACTATTTTACAGGAACTTCTTTTCCACAGCTCATAAAACGGAGGAAAGGGTCCTGAAAGATATTGTTAATAGAAACGTTATCCCTACAGACAAAAATCAGAAGATACAACTGACGATTTACTATAAAACCAGAAAAACGGCCAGCATACTCATGAGAAACTCTCCAGACACAAAGCAGAACGCTTTAAAAGAGACCAACGTCGTCTATGCCTTCAAATGCCCTCTTGGGGACTGTAAGCCTCAAAAAACTCAGTATATATGCAAGACATCAACATCTCTTTCCAGGCGTTTAACGATGCATAAGCAACAGGGCTCCATTAAGGAACATATAATCTCTTCCCACAACCAGACCATCACCAGAGAAATCTTAGCAAACAACACAGAAATCATCGATAGATACAGCGATAGCAGGCGGCTTGACATCTACGAGGCACTACACATCAAGAAGTCAACACCAGCAATCAACAGCCAATTAATGCACAACTATATTCTACCCACTTCAAGACTCCGCTCCAATATAGAAGCATCAAGAAATATGGGCCAATAGGCCCTCTGCAATTACTTCCATTCTTACCTTCAATACCCATTATTTCGTGTTCTGTCTTGTGTTGAAAGTTTGTTTTCACCTCATCCAAAACTGTTGTAACATATCACCTCACCCAAATGCAGGTATAAAAAATCAAAGATGTTTAAGCTCTATTCAGTTATAGTTGTGTGTGTTTAAACTAAAGTCTTTGAAAATGTAATAAGTTTTACAAAACGCGCTCAAGTGTCGCGTCAGACTAGAAATAAAAATGAATTTTGGAGAATTGATTTTTCAATTACCATCAACAGTGAAAAGAAACATAAGAAAGATCGAGAAAATTCGTGTTAGAATTATTCATCTTACTTTTTCGGTCATATTTAATAAAATATATATATATATATATATATATATATATATATATATATATATATATATATATATATATATATATATATATATATATATATATATATATATATATATATGCAAACAAGCCTGAATGGTCCCCAGGACTATATACAACTGAAAACTCACACCCCAGAAGTGACTCGAACCCATACTGCCAGGAGCAACGCAACTGGTATGTACAGGGAGGCCTTAATCCGCTTGACCATCACGACCGGACAAAAGGAAGTGATAGCCGAAGCTATTTGAACCACTTCCCCGCCGGCACTCGGATGGTAATCTTGGGCATAGCATTTTATTAAATCACCTCATTCTTTGGGGCACACGTGAGGAACACAAATGCAAATACATATATATATATATATATATATATGTATATATATATATATATATATATATATATATATATATATATATATATATATATATATATATATATATATATACAGGCTTCTTGTCCCGGAAAAAACGAATTGTAATGATATGGTGGACACACTAACTTCCTTGACCCTGAGAGATTAAGTTAAGATGGACAAAGATGCCATTCAGCAAGCTGAGACGTGCTCACCACGACCACACAGATATATACCATTAAGCGCCTCATAATCTCCATCTTCTTTTTTTATACATACATATATATATATATTCACATATATATATTAACACACCTTAACCCTCTCCTCCACACGTCTTGGGGCCAGCCTGGCGACGTTCACACAACGTTCTCACCCCCCCTCCACCCCCACCACCCCTACACTGTCTCATGTTTCTATTTCGTTGCGCAGTTGTCTTTTGTTTCTCTCTCATTCCATAATTTCTCTATCTTCCTTAATATGTGTAATGTCACCTTGAGGGGATAGTGAGACACACACACACACCCACACACCCACACCCACACCCACACACACACACACACACACACCCACACACACACACACCCACACACACACACTGCACACACGCACACACACGCACTGCCTACGTGAGACCCGTCTTAGAGTATGCCGCGCCATCATGGAGCCCCCACCTGAAGAAACACATAAAGAAACTGGAGAAGGTCCAGAGGTTTGCGACGAGGGTTGTCCCAGAGTTACGAGGGATGGGATATGAAGAGCGCCTGCAGGAACTGAACCTTACGACACTAGAGAAAAGAAGGGAGAGAGGAGATATGATAGGGACATATAAAATACTCAGAGGAATTGACCAAGTAGAAATAGATGAAATGTTCACACGTAATAATAACAGAACGAGGGGACATGGGCGGAAGCTGGAAACTCAGATGAGTCACAGAGATGTTAGGAAGTTTTCTTTTAGCGTGAGAGTAGTGGAAAAATGGAATGCACTTGGGGAACAGGTTGTGGAAGCAAATACTATTCATACTTTTAAAACCAGGTATGATAGGGAAATGGGACAGGAGTCATTGCTGTAAACAACCGATTGCTGGAAAGGCGGGATCCAAGAGTCAATGCTCGATCCTGCAAGCACAAATAGGTGAGTACAAATAGGTGAGTACACACACACACACACACACACACACACACACACACACACACACACACACACACACACACACACACACACACAAGGCCTCTCTCAGACCATATAAGCCATCTGAAGAACTAGTGCAGTGTCACCTCTCAATCCATGATCACTCTACCTCCTCCTTTTGTCATCCGAATAATCGGTTATTTCAAGTGAACCTCTTGCCCATCCGGCCTCGGCCGCCCGCTCTCCGTGGCCAATTGGACAATAGAGCCAACAGGCCGGCCAACAATGGGACAGAGGCCCTTAACCTGCGGTCCGTAAATCATGCGTGATTCGTGGACCACTTTGGGGCCCCAATCAGGACCGTCCCTCAGAGTAACACACGGGAGTGACCGTCCCTCAGAGTAACACACGGGAATAACCGTACCTCAGAGTAACACACGGGAGTGACCGTCCCTCAGAGTAACACACGGGAATAACCGTACCTCAGAGTAACACAAGTTAGGGAACTGAACACGAATAATATAATTTTTTCCCCAAAATATATGTCAAGAAGGAGGAAGTGAAAGCAAGAATGGCAGGTCTTGAGTACCTAGTGATCTCCTCTGCTTCAGAGAACCACCACGATGATCTTAGGACCTGGTTCTGGGTTCTAAGATCCTGGTCCAGGGTCCTAAGATCGACCCAGGACGGTCCTAAGATCCTAAGGTCCTAAGATCGACCCAGGACGGTCCTAAGATCCTAAGGTCCTAAGATCGACCCAGGACGGTCCTAAGATCCTAAGGTCCTAAGATCGACCCAGGACGGTCCTAAGATCCTAAGGTCCTAAGATCAACCCAAGATGGCCCTAAGATGTGTGGGTCTGGTGTTTACAGGATGCTGTGTTTCCTGGGAAGGTGTATTAAATCGCAAGATGCTAAAGCTTCGTGGATCTGGTGCACGATGCTCTACAAGACTCAATTAGCTAACAGTTAACTCAGGATGCGTGAGCAGGTGTGTGCGTGCGTGTGGGCCCGTCGACATGACAGCCCAACACCCTACACACCATTCTCGGAGTTGGTCCGTGTACACAGTGGCCGAGATGGTCATAGAACCGCCCCTGGTTACTTCACTCCATTACCCTCAACTCTGGGACAACATTATTCCTCGTAACTACAGCCTTACTAAACTAATGTGAGGTCAAGAGGTCACTTTAAGTGATTGAGCGTTTCTTTAAGCAGTTTTAGAGTGCATAACCTTGCTTAGAGCTTCTGAAGAGTCGAGAAATACTGAGGTCATCACACACTGGCCGTGTATAACAATGTTTAACACTATACAACGGTAGAGGCGCTTGTATTTATTATTATAATTTAAATACAAAAATCAAAGTATGATGATTTGTTTAACGTGAAGCAAGTATATTTGTATATTATGATATTTGTGTTATTAACGTGTGCCAAGTAACTCCCGCGTTTCAGATGAACAATGAACAGCGACGAGAACAATGTTGATGAACACTTAAAATGGATATAACATTTTCTGGTGATGGTGGTTTCACCTGTATGATTTGTTGACCAAACCACACACTAGAAGGTGAAGGGACGAATACGTTTCGTCGTCCCTTCACAATCGACTTGAGAATGGTCCAGGACGGACCGAAACGTCGTCGTCCCTTCACCTTCTAGTGTGTGGTCTGGTCAACATACTTCAGCCACGTTATTGTGACTCATCGCCTGCACCCATATGGTTTGAGCACGAGGTCTTCTGTGGGTCACAAGGCAGGTCATCGTGGAGGTGAAGATGGTTGTGAGGTCAGAGAACGAGATCATCACAGAGTAAGTGTCCTTATACCTGGTTGATACCTGGTTGATGGGGTTCTGGGAGTTGTTCTACTCTCCAAGCTCGGCCCGAGGCCAGGCTTGACTCGTGAGAGTTTGCTCCACCAGGCTGTTGCTTGGAGCGGCCCGCAGGCCCACATACCCA
Organism: Procambarus clarkii; assembly: GCF_040958095.1. Taxonomy (NCBI): domain Eukaryota; kingdom Metazoa; phylum Arthropoda; class Malacostraca; order Decapoda; family Cambaridae; genus Procambarus; species Procambarus clarkii. Next base: position 5,547,667 of record NC_091198.1, on the reverse strand, counting down.
CCACAGTCCGGTTGGTCCGGCACTCCTTGGAGGAATAAATCTAGTTTCCTCTTGAAGATGTCCACGGTTGTTCCGGCAATATACCACTCCTGAGGAAAGTATACTTCAGAGGCTAGTCTCAGAGGCTTGACGCTACGCAGGATTACACTTGAGTTGCCCCCTGGAGATATGAAAGAAAACGCAATCACTTGACTGTGCCAATCATACAGAACATTCAGGGCGCATCCGATCCCACGATCGTCGTCGCTCCCTAAATCAACACATCAAGAACATTCATATGTATAATGTAACACTCTGTCCTTCACTCGACTTGTGAATGATGTCGCAGGTAAGTGTTCTTGGATGTGGAGGACTCTCAAGATGAATAAAAAAATGTATATCTCTATACATTGTTTCCAACTTGTAAATTAGATCAATCAGGTAGTTTTCAGCTCTGTTTTGGGATTCCCGTCAACAGTCGTATCTTCAGCTGTTTCGTAAATTCCAGGAGAAGGCGAGACAGAGTGAGAAACATTAAGGGAAGGGAACTATGTGAAAGCGCCAAGCCAGTACGACTATATAACACTGGGAAGGGGTCAGGATAAGGATTTGGGATGGGACGGGGGGAAGGAATGGTGCCCAACCACTTGGGCGGTCGGGGATTGAACGCCGACCTGCGAGAAGTCAGACCGTCGCTCTACCGTCCAGCCCAAGTGGACTAAGTCCACAAAATACTCATCTCACACTTAGATGTTTGTTAAATAAACTGTGAATACACTGTTGATTAATACGTTAAACTATGAAATTAGCTCATTGAGAAAATAACTTGCTTAGCTCAGTGAACGGTGCAGCATATATTGGGCTCAGATCCTCAGCCCATTCCTTGGGCTGGACGGTAGAGCGACGGTCTCGCTTCATGCAGGTCGGCGTTCAATCCCCGACCGTAAAAGTGGTTGGACACCATTCCTTCCCCCCGTCCCATCCCAAATCCTTATCCTGACCCCCTTCCCAGTGCTATATAGTCGTAATGACTTGGCATTTGCCACTGATAATTCCCTTTCTCCTTAACCCATTATGTGCCTCCGAGATCCTTTCCACCACCACCACCCCCACTACCACCAAAACCACCACCACCACCACCATCACCACAACCCCCCCATCCCCTAAAACCACCTCCACCACTTCCACCAATACCACCACCCCTACCACCAAAGCCACCACCACCCCCCCACCACCACCACCCTCACAACAATCACCCCCACCACCACCACCCTCACTACCACCACCACCCCCCCCCTCCTACTACACCCACCACCACCACCACTACCACCAAAGCCACCACCACCACCACCCTCACAACAATCACCACCCCCACCACCCCCTCCCACCACCACCACCCCCACTACCACCACCCCCCCTCCTACTACACCCACCACCACCCTCACAACAATCACCCCCACCACCACCACCCCCCCTCCTACTACACCCACCACCACCACCCCCACTACCACCACCCCCCCTCCTACTACACCCACCACCACCATTCACACGATGAATATCGAGTGCAAAATAAATGCACTAAGCAAGCCAAGCTTAACTTCACTACAACAGTCCCCCGTCAAGCATAAATTACCAAGAAAAAGGTTATCTTGAGAGGAGGTTATCTTGAGAAGATTTCGGGGCTTTTTAATGTCCTCGCGGCCCGGTCCTCGACCAGGCCTCCATCCCCAGGAAGCAGCCCGTGACAGCTGACTAACACCCAGGTACCTATTTTACTTCTAGGTAACAGGGGCATAGGGTGAAAGAAACTCTGCCCATTGTTTCTCGCCGGCGCCCGGGATCGAACTCGGGACCACAGGATCACAGGTCCAATGTACTGTCCGCTCGGTCGGCCGTGACCAATACAAAAGTGACCAATCAAGGAACTCGTCTTAGCAAGAGATCAGCGACATCCGGTCACATTAACCCTTCAAGCATCTTGAAAGAGAATGACTTAAATCACAAAACGGTATTAAGTGTAATTAAATGACTAATGGTTATTAGTAAGAAGCATTAGTAATTTAACTGACCACAACAGGGGCCTCGTAGCCTGGTGGATAGCGCGCAGGATTCGTAATTCTGTGGCGCGGGTTCGATTCCCGCACGAGGCAGAAACAAATGGGCAAAGTTTCTTTCACCCTGAATGCCCCTGTTACCTAGCAGTAAATAGGTACCTGGGAGTTAGACAGCTGTCACGGGCTGCTTCCTGGGGGTGGAGGCCTGGTCGAGGACCGGGCCGCGGGGACACTAAAGCCCCGAAATCATCTCAAGATAACCTCAAGAAATCATCTCAAGATAACAGAGCCATTCTGACTTGCAACATCCTAAAGTAAGCAAAAGTTATTTAAAAGAGAAATAATAATAATAATAATAATAATAACTGTACAATCCAGAGACAACACAATCTGTGATGTGCTGAATTAAGACTTTGATGAATAGTCTGAGGATGTGCTTACTGCAGTGCTTGCTGTTTCTGGCCTCCGGACCTCCAGCACACTCTCCCATGTAGTGTATTTGTTGCCTGTGGCTTCTAGAACCCCAGAGTCACTTTTCCTTGTAGTGTATTTGTTGCCTGTGGCCTCTAGAACCCCAGAGTTACTTTTCCTTGTAGTGTATTTGTTGCCTGTGGCTTCTAGAACCCCAGAGTCACTTTTCCTTGTAGTGTATTTGTTGCATGTGGCCTCTAGAACCCCAGAGTCACTTTTCCTTGTAGTGTATTTGTTGCCTGTGGCCTCTAGAACCCCAGAGTCACTTTTCCTTGTAGTGTATTTGTTGCCTGTGGCTTCTAGAACCCCAGAGTCACTTTTCCTTGTAGTGTATTTGTTGCCTGTGGCCTCTAGAACCCCAGAGTCACTTTTCCTTGTAGTGTATTTGTTGCCTGTGGCCTCTAGAACCCCAGAGTTACTTTTCCTTGTAGTGTATTTGTTGCCTGTGGCCTCTAGGTCACCCCCTTCCCCTCCCACAAACACGCCTTTCCATGCGGAGTAGCTGTTAGCTGTGGCCTCCAGACTATCCAAGAGACCCTTCTACGAAGTGTCTTTGTTGCTCTTCAGTTCCCTACAATGCCTTCAATTCCTTGAAGCTCCAGTGTAATGTTCGCAGTGGGACAACCTCGCCTCCACCCCTGCTCACCCCATCTCTCCTTGATACTTGGAGACGTGCGGGTGGGGTGGAAGTGGGTGCAGGTGGGGTGGGTGCAGGTGGATGAAGGGTAGAAGGGAAGGGTAGAAGGGGAAGGGGGAAGAGCCAGCCAGGCGACCACACCCCCCACAGTCATGCCAATGTTCCTCTTCGCTTACAATGATCTTGGTGGGCGTCTCTCGCTCTCAGGGATGTCCAGCAATGAGTCTTTGTACTGAATCTTGCTTTACTCGAGATGATGTTTGGAATTGTTCTTCGCTTCCTGGCAGTATGTACTTTTCCTGTTTCAGGTAAGTGTGTTGGCAGGGTAAGTGTGTTGACAGGGTAAGTGTGTTGACAGGGTAAGTGTGTTGACAGGGTAAGTGTGTTGGCAGGGTAAGTGTGTTGGCAGGGTAAGTGTGTTGACAGGGTAAGTGTGTTGGCAGGGTAAGTGTGTTGACAGGGTAAGTGTGTTGGCAGGGTAAGTGTGTTGACAGGGTAAGTGTGTTGGCAGGGTAAGTGTGTTGGCAGGGTAAGTGTGTTGACAGGGTAAGTGTGTTGGCAGGGTAAGTGTGTTGGCAGGGTAAGTGTGTTGGCAGGGTAAGTGTGTTGACAGGGTAAGTGTGTTGACAGGGTAAGTGTGTTGGCAGGGTAAGTGTGTTGGCAGGGTGTTGATGTTTCCTTCGTATTATACTATCTGAAACTTAAGGTGTGTCATGTCACTCTGGCTCACACTTAAGGTGTGTCATGTCACTGTGGCTCACACTTAAGGTGTGTCATGTCACTCTGGCTCACACTTAAGGTGTGTCATGTCACTGTGGCTCACACTTAAGGTGTATCATGTCACTCTGGCTCACACTTAAGGTGTAGTTTTTTCTTTCTTTTACGACGCCAGTATCGTCAGATTTATCCGAATTAAGTCATGCAATAGCTGGCCCGCCCTCCCTCATGTCTCTCCGCCCTCTCCCTCTCTCTTCCTCCCTCTCTCTCTCTTCCTCCCTCCCTCTCTCTTCCTCCCTCTCTCTCTCTTCCTCCCTCCCTCTCTCTTCCTCCCTCTCTCTCTCTTCCTCCCTCCCTCTCTCTTCCTCCCTCTCTCTCTCTTCCTCCCCCTCTCTCTCTCTCCCGTTTTTCTCTCCTTCCAAGAAGGTGAGCTAGATCCTTGGCCCTCTCATTCTTTACCCATCACTGCCTCTCTTCCCTCTCTACCTCTCCTCACCTGTTCTTCTCTGTTCTCCCTGACTCAACACCTTATCTTCGCTTTCATGCCCTTCACCTCAATTATGATTGCTTTAAACCATCCCCCATTCACCCTCCCCCCCCCTCACCACTCCCAGCATACTCACCATCTCACCAGCGCCTGACTCACTATTCTTCCCTCAGTCTCATTATTCCTCATCTTCTACAATCTTCACCTCCTCTCTTTTTGTTGTTTTTTCACTCACCATCTCCTGTTTGCCCACTCACCACCTCCCCAACACAAGGAAACTATAACGCGGCCGATAGAGCTACGGTCTTCGGGTCTGCAGTTCGAGTCTCCTGGAGTCCAGGTGAATATAAGGTAATTATTAACAGTTCAGAAGTTTGCGGCGAGGCTCGTCCCAGAATTGCGAGAGATGGAGAGTGACCGAAAGAACTGAGACTGACAACGCATAAAAAAAGAAAAGAGAGAGGGGAGACATGATAGAGATGTATAAAATACTTAGGGGCATTCACAAAGTCGAAACAGAGGAAATGTTCGTAATGAATACCAATAGAACAAGGGGGGCATGGATGGAAGTGGGAAAATGGAATGAAATAAAGGAGCAGGTTGTAGAAACAAACTACATTCTTGGTTTTAAAAATAGTTGTGATTGGGAAACAGGCCTGAAGTAATTGCTTTAGACAACCGACGGCTAGAAAACCAGGGTCCAAGAGCTAATGCTCGATCATGCAGGTACAGATAGCTGAGTACAAATAGGTGAGTGCACACACACACACACATACAAAACAAGGTTAGATATGATTCAGAGATATACCACCAGGCTAGTCCCAGAGCTGCGAGGCATGAGTTACAAGGAAACACTACGGGCATTAAACCATACGTCCCTGGAAGGCAGAAGAGTTTGGAGAGAGATGCTCACCACCTACAAAATTCTCAGAGGATTTTTTCTGACAGGGTAGACAAAGACAAACTAAATAGCATGTGTGGAACAAGGAGATACGGGTGGAAACTTCAGTGTCAGAGTAGTTAACAGGTGGAATGCATTAGGCAGTGATGTGGTGGAGGCTGACTCCATACACAGTTTCATGTGTAGATATGATAAGAGCCCAGTAGATTGATTGATGAAGATTAAGCCACCCAAGAGGTGGCACGGGCAAGAATAGCCCGTAAAGCCCAATAGGTTCAGGAACCGGTACACCAGTTGATTGACAGTTGAGAGGAGGGACCAAAGAGCCGAAACTCAATCCCAACAAGCTCAACTAGGTGAATACAACCAGGTGAGTACAGGGCCTGGCGGCCGAGTGGACAGCGCTCGGAGGTCGTGGTTCCAAGAGTCAAGATTCGATTCCCACCCGAGGAGGAATACAATTGGTCAGAGTTTCTTTCACCTAATGCGTTTGTTCACCTAGCAGTAAATAGGTGCCTGTGAGTTATACAGCTGCTACGGGCTGCTTCCTGGGGCATATATGTGTACGTGAGAGAGAGGAGAAACATATATATAGTATAGGTATATATAGTATATGTATGTATATATGTATATGTATA
>NC_091198.1:5481783-5539283 GCF_040958095.1 Procambarus clarkii | reverse complement strand
GAGTACACACACTCACGCGCGTGCGCGGACCCACTCGGTTCTACAACTACTCACACACAACCTCCGAACGAAGACAAAACAAAAGATGTTAAAAGCGAACCGCAATGAGAAGACTACGAAGTGCGGGCATGGAAGTCCCATTTGGATAGGTCGGTGAGAGATTACATCGAGGATACCTTTCTTGGACAAACTTGGGGCTTGGCGTAGTAGGGGCAGATCCCGCCTTATATGGCGGCCTGGCTCATCGCCCGATACAATCCCGGGCTAATGAAGAGCCCTCATGCCGCTGGCGACAAGGTCGGAAAAGTGGCATTAATAGCGGCGCCTGAAGAGAAGAGAAGGAGAAGAGAAGAGAAGAGGACCTTTAGGAGAAGAACGTGTGTGTAAGTAGAGCAACACTCGGGTTGAATGGAGTATTTTGGAGGAGGAGAGATGAGAGAAAGTAAGAGAAATATAGAGTAAGCGAAAGAAAGATAGACTAGAGAGAAAGTCTAAAGTCTTATCACTGACTTAGAGTTTCCAGGAAGAGAGAGATAAGTCCCTTCATATCGAGCCAGTCTTCCAGATGCCCCCCCCCCTACCTCCCAAAATATTGAACAATGTGTTAAGATGAACAAGAGAGAGATAAGACTTACAAAAGTTGCCCTCGACGTGACAAGAGAGCTCTTAATGACCTCCTCGTTACAAAGACCACACAATCACTTCCTCTCTTACTAGCCCTTCCCCTTGTTTCTCTGTTCACCTTCGTAAACACTGCAAATGGTATGCAATAACAGCATGCCGCCTCAAGCAATGCCCCTGCAACATATTAACAGGGAGCAGGAGGACTGAGTCCCTGCTAAATTGAAAGGAAAAAATACGTATTTCTGTAATTTTATTGATTTTCTAAACATTTTTGTTCTAATGTAAACATGGAACTACGAGGTGAAGCCGAGACTAACGCTCAGTCAACCATTACTATGGACATCTCTGGCCTGAGGGGGGGGGGGGAGGAAGGGGATTTATGGATTAATTTCCAGGGGGCGGATTATGACTTACTTTCCAGGGGATTATGACTTACTTTCCAGGGGATTATGACTTACTTTCCAGGGTGGGATTATGATCCAGGGGGATTATGACTTACTTTCCAGCGGGATTATGACTTACTTTCCAGCGGGATTATGACTTACTTTCTAGGGTGGGATTATTACTCACTTTCCAGGGGGGATTATGACTTACTTTCCAGGGCGGATTATGACTTACTTTCCAGGGGGATTATTACTTACTTTCCAAGGGGGGATTATTACTTACTTTCCAGGGGGATTATTACTTACTTTCCAGGGGGATTATTACTTACTTTCCAAGGGGGGATTACTACTTACTTTCCAGGGGGATTATTACTTACTTTCCAGGGGGATTATGACTTACTTTCCAGGGCGGATTATGACTTACTTTCCAGGGGGATTATTACTTACTTTCCAGCAGGGATTATGACTTACTTTCCAGGGGGATTATGACTTAACTGTCAATTACAATAATTAACAATATAATGAATAAATGCATGCACACTATATAAATAATAGTTTGCAAAATAAATCACAACACATAATTACTAATGGTAACATTAGTAATACTAATTACTAATAATTCGTAATTACCAATGTTAAAAAATTATCAAATAAAATAAAATATGCTAGCTGGAAAAATGACTTCGCTCGTTGATAATTACAGTTGAATAATTCCACTCTGCCCGGATAATTGATATGTAATTATTACAGATTTAATTGAAGGTGGAAAACACAGCTGATACACACACACACACACACACACACACACACACACACACACACACACACACACACACACACACACACACACACACACACACACACTTCCATCCCTGGGAAGAGCTTGCAATACTGAACAATGCTCGTCAATGAACGCAACACCCGCAATACACTAAACAGAGTTATACTAGCCTATGATGGCTCTTATTCATGGCAACACAGTCAATAATCACAGAACTCCGGTCACTCTGGGTAATATAGTCCGGTCACTCTGGGTTATATAGTCCGGTCACTCTGGGTAATATAGTCCAGTCACTCTGGGTAATATAGTCCGGTCACTCTGGGTAATATAGTCCGGTCACTCTGGGTTATATAGTCCGGTCACTCTGGGTAATATAGTCCGGTCACTCTGGATAATATAGTCCGGTCACTCTGGGTAATATAGTCCGGTCACTCTGGGTAATATAGTCCGATCACTCTGGGTAATATAGTCCGGTCACTCTGGGTAATATAGTCCAGTCACTCTGGGTAATATAGTCCAGTCACTCTGGGTAATATAGTCCAGTCACTCTGGGTAATATAGTCCGGTCACTCTGGGTAATATAGTCCAGTCACTCTGGGTAATATAGTCCAGTCACTCTGGGTAATATAGTCCGGTCACTCTGGGTAATATAGTCCAGTCACTCTGGGTTATATAGTCCGGTCACTCTGGGTAATATAGTCCAGTCACTCTGGGTAATATAGTCCAGTCACTCTGGGTAATATAGTCCAGTCACTCTGGGTAATATAGTCCAGTCACTCTGGGTAATATAGTCCAGTCACTCTGGGTAATATAGTCCAGTCACTCTGGGTAATATAGTCCGGTCACTCTGGGTAATATAGTCCAGTCACTCTGGGTTATATAGTCCAGTCACTCTGGGTAATATAGTCCAGTCACTCTGGGTAATATAGTCCAGTCACTCTGGGTTATATAGTCCGGTCACTCTGGGTAATATAATCCAGTCACTCTGGGTTATATAGTCCGGTCACTCTGGGTAATATAATCCAGTCACTCTGGGTAATATAGTCCAGTCACTCTGGGTAATATAATCCAGTCACTCTGGGTAATATAGTCCGGTCACTCTGGGTAATATAGTCCAGTCACTCTGGGTAATATAGTCCAGTCACTCTGGGTTATATAGTCCGGTCACTCTGGGTAATATAATCCAGTCACTCTGGGTTATATAGTCCGGTCACTCTGGGTAATATAATCCAGTCACTCTGGGTAATATAATCCAGTCTCTCTGGGTAATATAGTCCAGTCACTCTGGGTGATAAAGTCCAGTCACTCTGGATAATATAGTCCGGTCACTCTGGATAATATAGTCCAGTCACTCTGGGTTATATAGTCCGGTCACTCTGGGTAATATAGTCCAGTCACTCTGGGTAATATAGTCCAGTCACTCTGGGTTATATAGTCCAGTCACTCTGGGTTATATAGTCCAGTCACTCTGGGTTATATAGTCCGGTCACTCTGGGTAATATAGTCCAGTCACTCTGGGTAATATAATCCAGTCACTCTGGGTAATATAATCCAGTCACTCTGGGTAATATAATCCAGTCACTCTGGGTTATATAGTCCAGTCACTCTGGGTAATATAGTCCAGTCACTCTGGGTTATATAGTCCGGTCACTCTGGGTAATATAGTCCAGTCACTTTGGGTAATATAGTCCGGTCACTCTGGGTAATATAGTCCAGTCACTCTGGGTAATATAGTCCGGTCACTCTGGGTAATATAGTCCAGTCACTCTGGGTAATATAGTCCAGTCACTCTGGGTAATATAGTCCAGTCACTCTGGGTAATATAGTCCAGTCACTCTGGGTTATATAGTCCGGTCACTCTGGGTAATATAGTCCGGTCACTCTGGGTAATATAGTCCGGTCACTCTGGGTAATATAGTCCAATCACTCTGGCTAAGAAATCTTTAAACATATATTTTATATCACATGATAACTTGTGTCTGAATTATTTTAAAGAAAAAGTGATCATACTGCAGCTATTATTCGGCAGAAGAATAATTCATCAAATCAGCGCGATTATAATGAGTTTCTATACGACATCGTATTTGCAATAATTGCAAATTGCTGTTCATCCTGCAAGACAATTGCCAAGCATCGGAATGCTGTCAGCGGGGATTTTTCTTCCTACAAATTGACCTCTTGGCCGTCTTGAGCCGATCCCATTATAAGGTGGAGTGCGTTGGTGGGTGTTTTATCTCCGCCATCTCTAACTCATTAAACTGCGTCCCCGTCTGCGTCCCCGTCTGCGTCCCTGTCTGAGTCCCTGTCTGCGTCCTCGTCTGCTGCGAGCCCCGGCAGTGTGTGTGGGACACCTCTCTGACCTCTTGTTTACCCTGCGCTCAGTTGGGCTGTTGGGTCTGACCTCTGACCCTGGGCACCTGCTGGAGACCCGATGGTACTCCTGTCTGTGTTTGTCTGGGCTCGGTGGGTCTGTGTCTGTCTGTCTGTCTGTCTGTCTAAGGCTAGTCCTTAGACAGATAGACTTTTGCTCTCTTTCATTATCTCCCCTCTCTCTTCCCTTACCGTTTCTCGTATAATAATAATAATAATAATAATAATAATAATAATAATAATAATAATAATAATGATAATAATAAAAGTCTATCTTATATTTTTTTGCTAGGAAGGGTTGGTTTATTGTGCAGCGCCGCTCATCCTGTGAGTGAACACACCGCCACAGTATATCCCTCAGAGGGGGATATATGAGCCTAACATATACTCTATGTATATACTGGCTGCCTGTCCCCAGCCACAATGAATTATTATAATTATTATTAACACGAAGCACCTATAGTACATTGCTTGAGTTAGGAAAATACCAATTGTCAAATATTGATACTGTTCTTAAAAGATTTCCCCATTTTGCACCCGCAAGATAACGTAAGCTTTTAAGGGTTGACAGATGTTAATCTTGTTGTTTGAGGAGCTGTTCACTTGAGACAGTTAAGCAAGTCCCAGCTGTGTCTGGGTACAAGTGACAGGATGAGCAACCCAGCGGGTTTTCTTCCTATTGGGGAGTGTTGTACATGCTGCTATGGCGGTGTGTCCATTCACAGGAGGAGTCCCACTCGCCTCTCGGGGCTGAATTTAAAACAAAAAAGTATAGAACGCGGTGATCACGTTATTATCTCGAATACATTCAATTAGCTGTTAATTAACATGATTTTGTGTTTCCTGTTAATTTAGGAAAGACCTGAGAGGCCAAAATTCTGAGGTCTTTCTCAGAAAGTCTCTACGTACAGGGGTCCTGAAAAAGTGTGGGGGGGGGGGGGGGTTACGTTCAAGATAAAAATCCATAGACTATATTTAAAGGACTGAAGATAAATGGTGTCAAGGACCACACATAATGGTGTCAAGGGTCGAGGTCTGTGTATGGCTACTGCAATGTCTCTGGATATCTTTTTGCCAGGCTTGAAAGAGTAGTACCCAGTGGCTTGTTCGTACCACATCTCAGTGGATCTTCCTTCCGCTACTTTGGCTCTGTGGCGACTTTTGATAGTCGGGAATATTTTCTTCTTGACTTGGTCCTTAATCTGTGAAAAACTTGGAGGTATTTGAACCTGTACAACAGGTAGAGCAGTGGCAGTTTTTGCTAGTGTGTCTGCCTTTTCATTAACATCTATGCCAATGTGACTTGGTGTTCAATTTAGGGTGATTGACAGCCCTACATTGTGTGCTTCCTTTTCATATATGTAGGATTTATGTGATGAGTTATATGATCTCTGTGCTGACTGGATACCAATGCCTGGAGCGAAGATTTAGAGTGTTAATACACCCAATAGTTAAAGAGTGTCATATCTGTGAAACAGATGCAGAAATATATATCTATATCTGTACATGTATATCTTCCTTACAATATACGCAAAAATCAACATAGTTACGGATAGATATAATGAAAACCTATATTGATTTTTATCATGCATACTGCAAAACAAAATGCTCAAAATGCATTTCGAATGATTAACTCGCATATCGCTTCTATATCAGTAAGCACCAGCCTCACTGTGCAACACTTGAGAGCACCTTTTGTACCACTACACCCAAGCATGCTAAGCCCCCCATCAGCAACGCCAAGTGTTTAACACCCTCTCACCACACTATATTTTTGTTTAATTGACTAGTCTTCTTTACACCTTGTATATAACAGCTTCCTAATATTCTACCTGTTGCACCGCCGCTGTTGCAAGGTGCTGCAACACGTTACGCTTTTTTTTGGGCTCCAAGGATATTTAAACGCGCTTCAACTTCGCTCAAATGAGTTAGGGAAGAGGCACCATAAACATTGGAGCCACTCCTCCAGTGTATAAACACGCTCACCGCACTATCAATTAACACTACCAACACGCAGCCCCAGACTTACTGCGCTCTGGACTCCAGTCCATCACTTCAGCCATGGCGGCCCGGACTCCCAAGACATCCAACTTATATATATATATATATATATATATATATATATATATATATATATATATATATATATATATATATATATATATATATATATATATATATGTCGTACCTAGTAGCCAGAACTCACTTTTTGGCCTACTATTCAAGGCCCGATTTGCCTAATAAGCCAAGTTTTCCTGAATTAATATATTTTTTCTAATTTTTTTCTTATGAAATGATAAAGCTACCTATTTCATTATGTATGAGGTCAATTTTTTTTTATTGGAGTTAAAATTAACGTAGATATATGACCGAACCTAACCAACCCTACCTAACCTAACCTAACCTATCTTTATAGGTTAGGTTTGGTTAGGTAGCCCAAAAAGGTAGGTTAGGTAGGTTAGATAGTCGAAAAACCATTAATTCATGAAAACTTGGCTTATTAGGCAAATCGGGCCTTGCAAAGTAGGCTGAGAAGTGCGTTCTGGCTACTAGGTACGACATATATATATATATATATATATATATATATATATATATATATATATATATATATATATATATATATATATATATATATATATATATATATATATAGCTGTCCTCCTCCGTCTTAATCCTTCTCATAATTTTGGCGTCGTCAGCAAACATTGAGAGGAATGAGTCTATACCCTCTGGGAGATCATTTACGTATATCAGAAACAGGATAGGTCCAAGCACAGAGCCCTGTGGGACTCCACTGGTGACTTCACGCCATTCTTGTGTGTGTGTGTGTGTGTGTGTGTGTGTGTGTGTGTGTGTGTGTGTGTGTGTGTGTGTGTGTGTGTGTGTGTGTGTGTGTGTGTGTGTGGAAAAATAGTAGTAACAGTTGAATGACAGTTGAGAGACGGGCCGAAAGAGCAGAGCTCAAGCCTCGCAAGCACAACTAGGTGAATACACACACACACACACACACACACACACACACACACACACACACACACACACACACACAGGCGTCACGACACACAACCACACATCACTGAATTGCAAATTACTACGCCAGAGGACGCATAAACCCCCTTATAAAATGTCTTCCTCCACACACACACACACACACACACACTACAGTCCCCTCCCTTCAAGACCGACCCACTCCACCATAACCCACTACCCATTTTCTCCTCCAGCATGGTCAGAAAGAGCTTTACGACACACCTAACTACCCTAGCACCTCACTTTATCATGTTCAGTCAGTGTGCAAGGTGTGCACATCTTGCAAGGGCGGCCACGGGGCGGATTGCAAGACGCGTCCCGCCCCTTCGCCAGGGAGGAGATCAGGATGACTGAGCCAGGGTGAGCCATGCTTTAATTTATCTTGTCTTTGACATACTAGCGCGGGTAATTTGCATTAAAATAAGACAAAAATATATTGACTTGGAATCATGTACTGTTGTGGTGGATTTTTTAAAGTGGGTGTTGTTTTGTGGGCCCGCGAAGGTTTGGGGGCCCTCCCTTGTCTTGCTGCGGTGATACAGATCGTGATGTTGGATCCCTACGCTGCACTATCCTTCGAGGGCCCGTAATTGTGGACCCCTACGCTAATCAATGCGTTGAGGGGCCCTGTAGTGGTGGAGCCCTACGCTAACCAATGCGTCGAGGACCCGCAGTGGTGCAGCCCCACGCTAACCAATGCGTCGAGGACCCGCAGTGGTGCAGCCCCACGCTAACCAATGCGTCGAGGACCCGCAGTGGTGCAGCCCCACGCTAACCAATGCGTCGAGGACCCGCAGTGGTGCAACCCCACGCTAACCAATCCGTCGAGGGCCCGCAGTGGTGCAGCCCCACGCTAACCAATCCGTCGAGGGCCCGCAGTGGTGGAGCCCTTCGCTAACCAATCCGTCGAGGACCCGCAGTGGTGCAGCCCCACGCTAACCAATCCGTCGAGGGCCCGCAGTGGTGCAGCCCCACGCTAACCAATCCGTCGAGGACCCGCAGTGGTGCAGCCCCACGCTAACCAATCCGTCGAGGACCCGCAGTGGTGCAGCCCCACGCTAACCAATCCGTCGAGGACCGGCGCCGGTGGCCTGGGAGAGCCCGGGCGCTGGGCGGACCGCACTTCCCCATCTTGATTACGTTGATTGATATAGCGTTTGTAATGTCTATTATTATGTTGCAAGTATATAATATATTCCACGTTTTAGCTTATTGCAGCCCGGGTGGTGTTGCCCCTACATTATCTGTTCATCACACGTGTTGCGTTGAACATTGCACGCAACTCGCTGTTCAAGATATTGAAGTGCCACATTTCTTGTAAATAAAGATATTGTCAAGATTTTTGAAGATATATATATATATTTTTTTTTTTTTGGGGGGGGGGATGCAATTTATTTTATTTACAAAAAACTGTTCTCAGTGGGAGTAGCAGGAGTGTTGTTGTTGTTTAAGATTCGCTACTTGGAACAAAAAGTTCCAAGTAGCACGGGCTATGGTGAGCCCGTAGAGTAGCAGAAGTGATGGATAACCTGGATCAGTTATATTGTTGTGGATGATATTCAGACAGATGTGCTCAGACGTGTGTGTGTGTGTGTGTGTACTCACCTAGATGTGCTTGCGGGGGATGAGCTCTGGCTCTTTGGTCCCGCCTCGCAACTGTCAATCAACTGATGTACAGGTTCCTGAAGGAACACTGAGGTTCCTGTGTGTACTCACCAATTTGTACTCACCTATTTGTTCATGTAGGATCGAGCATTGACTCTTGGATCCCGCTTTTCGAGTCATCGGTTGTTCTGTGTGTGTGTGTGTGTGTGTGTGTGTGTGTGTGTGTGTGTGTGTGTGAGATTAACTGAAAATGAAATAGTTAAGTCATAGATTTTTTTTGCCAGAAATAGACTGATGTTAACAGTGTTCCTGGGACGTTTACCTGTTCCTCGAGGCTGAGTGAGTCAAGCCAGCCCCAGGTACACAACTAATAATTATATTCATTGCTTGCAGGAAATATGAAGGGAAGGAAGCGAATAAATCACTCCTGGCCGATCAATCTGGCCAGTCCTAATATACTGTATTAGGATCAATTCATGTCCAATATATTAATCATATATTATCTGACATTGTCTTTGCCAGCTATACAAAGTATCGTATTTGTCAAGCTCCATAAGTCAATAAATATATTGGGCTCGTGGCCATCGGGGCCCTCCTCAGAGCGAGGCTCGTGGCCACTGGGGCCCTCCTCAGAGCGAGGCTCGTGGCCACCGGGGCCCTCCTCAGAGCGAGGCTCGTGGCCACTGGGGCCCTCCTCAGAGCGAGGCTCGTGGCCACTGGGGCCCTCCTCAGAGCGAGGCTCGTGGCCACTGGGGCCCTCCTCAGAGCCAGGCTCGTGGCCACCGGGGCCCTCCTCAGAGCGAGGCTCGTGGCCACTGGGGCCCTCCTCAGAGCCAGGCTCGTGGCCACCGGGGCCCTCCTCAGAGCCAGGCTCGTGGCCACTGGGGCCCTCCTCAGAGACAGGCTCGTGGCCACCGGGGCCCTCCTCAGAGCCAGACTCGTGGCCACCGGGGCCCTCCTCAGAGCCAGGCTCGTGGCCACCGGGGCCCTCCTGAAATGTTTAAGTTGGCCCCAAAGACCTCCTCGACAGCGCGGCAGACGCGGTTGGCAGAGTGATGCTTCAAGGCCTGTCTCTCTCGCTGATGATTCCATGGTGAGAGGAAACGCCTTCCTGGGGCTTGTGGGAAGCTGATATAGGAGAGGAGGAGATAGGAATAATGTAGAAGGAGGTGGAAGAGAGAGAGGGATGATGATAGGGGAAGGGAGGGGAAAGAGATTGGAAGTTTTTTTGATGTCTAGAATTTCTGACGATTTTAAGTGGATCTCAAGACTTTATCATTGTTCGTGCTTTGATGTGTTCGTGTTTTTTTTGGGTGTTTTGTGTGTGCTTTCGCTTGGAATTTCTGACAGTTTAAAGTGACCCTTTGAGTCATATATTTACTTATGCATCGGCTGTGTTCCTGCGTTCGCGTGTGTATGTAATGACTGTAAATTTAACTTATATAAATAATACTAATTGAAAGAATTAAATTTAAGGGACATGTACGTATCGCGTTGATCTCTCCATACATTAACTATCTTCTGCAGTGCTTGCACTGTAATTTAATGCATTTGCAAAGATACAAAACAACGTCTCATTGGAATTTCCCTTTAGTGTGACATCAAGTATATATATATATATATATATATATATATATATATATATATATATATATATATATATATATATATATATATATATATATATATATATACATATATATATATATAACTATTTATTATTGTGTGCCATACCTGCAATAGGAGTGAGACTCCTATTTTATATTCATTTGGACTGGACGGTAGAACGACGGCCTCGCATGTCGCAAAGTTGACGTTCGATCCCGCAATGCTCCGAGAAGTTAAGACACTCTTTCTTCGCAACGGCCTCATATCCCAGCTCCTATCCTGTCCTCATATCCTGTCCGCATATCTCAGCTCCTATCCTGTCCGCATATCCTGCACTGTCTGCTAACCTCTCCTATTTGTCTAAAGCAGGTAGAATTCAGGATCATTTACGCATTTGCCGTACTCTCATCTCCTCACGCCCCTCGCGCCCCTCACGCCCTTACGCCCCTCACGCTCCTACGCCCAAACGCCTCTACGCCCAAAACGCCCCTTTTGTTTATGGTCTATTGGTTTATGTTTGTTTGATGGGCCGTGTGTCTTGTTTGGTGGGTGTAAGGGGTCCGGTGACACCCAGGTGTAGGGCTCACAGGTGTAGGGCTCACAGGTGGAGGGCTCACAGGTGTTGGGCTCACAGGTGTAGGACTCACAGGTGGAGGGCTCACAGGTGTTGGGCTCACAGGTGTAGGACTCACAGGTGTAGGGCTCACAGGTGTAGGGCTCACAGGTGTAGGGCACACAGGTGTAGGGCTCACAGGTGTAGGGCTCACAGGTGGAGGGCTCACAGGTGTTGGGCTCACAGGTGTAGGGCTCACAGGTGTAGGGCTCACAGGTGTAGGACTCACAGGTGTAGGGCTCACAGGTGGAGGGCTCACAGGTGTTGGGCTCACAGGTGTAGGACTCACAGGTGTAGGGCTCACAGGTGTAGGGCTCACAGGTGTAGGACTCACAGGTGTAGGACTCACAGGTGTAGGGCTCACAGGTGTAGGGCTCACAGGTGGAGGGCTCACAGGTGTAGGGCTCACAGGTGTAGGGCTCACAGGTGTAGGGCTCACAGGTGTAGGACACACAGGTGTAGGACTCACAGGTGTAGGGCTCACAGGTGTAGGGCTCACAGGTGTAGGGCTCACAGGTGTAGGACTCACAGGTGTAGGGCTCACAGGTGTAGGGCTCACAGGTGGAGGGCTCACAGGTGTTGGGCTCACAGGTGTTGGGCTCACAGGTGTAGGACTCACAGGTGGAGGGCTCACAGGTGTTGGGCTCACAGGTGTAGGACTCACAGGTGTAGGGCTCACAGGTGTAGGACTCACAGGTGTAGGGCTCATAGGTGTAGGACTCACAGGTGTAGGGCTCACAGGTGTAGGGCTCACAGGTGGAGGGCTCACAGGTGTAGGGCTCACAGGTGTAGGGCTCACAGGTGGAGGGCTCACACGGCTCTAACTCTGCCCTCACCTGCCCGTACACACCTGCATGGTGGCATTTAGAGGGTCAGGAAAAACCTCCCCTCAGTTTCGTCTTTCCATCTCCTTTGGAAATTACCCCTTTTTAAATTAATATAGAGGTATGTACCTCTTTTCTCTGGGATATGTCATATATATATATACATATATATATATATATATATATATATATATATATATATATATATATATATATATATATATATATATATATATATATATATATCAGTCATATATTTACATTTACTCTTCACTGGCTCCATTCTGCATTTCCTTCCATATCGTTCACTACAGTATGTTGTTATTTTCCTGTGTAGTTTGGCACTTGGCTTTTTACCTAACGTTAGGACCCTTAGGTACGATAATACCGTTTGGTAAGATACCTTACCAAAGGTATCCTTTGGCGGCTCTCCATTATTTTCCATGAGTGGGTTTGGGTGGTTATAAATAGGAGCTGCCTCGTATGGGCCAATAGGCCTTCTGCAGTTACCTTTGTTCTTATGTTCTTATATATATATATATATATATATATATATATATATATATATATATATATATATATATATATATATATATATATATATATATATATATATATATATGTCGTACCTAGTAGCCAGAACGCACTTCTCAGCCTACTATGCAAGGCCCGATTTGCCTAATAAGCCAAGTTTTCCTGAATTGTTTTTCGACTACCTAACCTACCTAACCTAACCTAACCTAACTTTTTCGGCTACCTAACCTAACCTAACCTATAAAGATAGGTTAGGTTAGGTTAGGTAGGGTTGGTTAGGTTCGGTCATATATCTACGTTAATTTTAACTCCAATAAAAAAAATTGACCTCATACATAATGAATTGGGTAGCTTTATCATACATAAGAAAAAAATTAGAGAAAATATATTAATTCAGGATAACTTGGCTTATTAGGCAAATCGGGCCTTGCATAGTAGGCCGAGAAGTGCGTTCTGGCTACTAGGTACATTATATATATATATATATATATATATATATATATATATATATATATATATATATATATATATATATATATATATATATATATATATATATATATATATATATATATATGTCGTACCTAGTAGCCAGAACTCACTTCTCAGCCTACTATGCAAGGCCCGATTTGCCTAATAAGCCAAGTTTTCCTGAATTAATATATTTTCTATAATATTTTTCTTATGAAATGATAAAGCTGCCCTTTTCACTATGTATGAGGTCAATTTTTTTTTATTGGAGTTAAAATTAACGTAGATATATGACCGAACCTAACCAACCCTACCTAACCTAACCTAACCTATCTTTATAGGTAAGGTTAGGTTAGGTAGACAAAAAAAGCTAGGTTAGGTTAGGTTAGGTAGGTTAGGTAGACGAAAAAACATTAATTCATGAAAACTTGGCTTATTAGGCAAATCGGGCCTTGCATAGTAGGCTGAGAAGTGCGTTCTGGCTACTAGGTACGACATATATATATATATATATATATATATATATATATATATATATATATATATATATATATATATATATATATATATATATGTCGTACCTAGTAGCCAGAACGCACTTCTATGCCTACTATTCAAGGCCCGATTTGCCTAATAAGCCAAGTTTTCATGAATTAGTATATTTTCTCTAATTTTTTTCCTATGAAATGATAAAGCTACCCATTTCATTACGTATGAGGTAAATTTTTTTTTATTGGAGTTAAAATTAATTTAGATATATGACCGAACCTAACCAACCCTACCTAACCTAACCTAACCTATCTTTATCGGTTAGGTTAGGTTAGGTAGCCGAAAACGTTAGGTTAGGTTAGGTTAGGTAGGTTAGGTAGTCGAAAAATAAATAATTCATGAAAACTTGGCTTATTAGGCAAATCGGGCCTTGAATAGTAGGCTGAGAAGTGCGTTCTGGCTACTAGGTACGACATATATATATATATATATATATATATATATATATATATATATATATATATATATATATATATATATATATATATATATATATATTTATATATATATATGTATATATTATTATGTGTTACATTGGAGGATTCAGACACCTCGCACTAGGTGTAAATTATTTCCCATCGGGACATACTAGAAAGTAACATGACCATTACGTTTGGAAAGAAAGGTTTTGAACTCTTGCCCAGTGGAGCGAGGTCCAGTTTCTTCGGTCTTTCTTCATAGCTCAGTTCCCTTATCTCTGGAACGAGCCTTGTTGCAATATTTTTGATAACCTTCTTATTATTTTTAACTTTTTACAATGTTTTTTAACCTTTGTTTAACTTTATAAATTTTCCTTAAACTTTTCTTCAACTTGTTTCTTTAAGTAAGGGTTCAGTACCGAGGTAGCATACTTAAGGGTGGCTCTCACAAAATATGTATAGTGATATATATTTGTATGTGTGTGTGTGTGTGGGTGTGCTCACCTAGTTGTGCTTGCTTGGTCCCGCCTCTCAACTGTCAATCTACTGGTGTACAGATTCCTGAGCCTACTGGGCTCTATCATATCTACATTTGAAACTGTGTATGGAGTCAGCCTCCACCACATCACTGCCTAATGCATTCCATCCGTTAACTACTCTGACACTGAAAAAAATCATTCTAAGAACTTTTTCTTAGAAAGAAACTGAACTAAGAACTAAGAACTGAAGAACACACACACACACACACACATACACACACACACACACACACACACACACACACACACACACACACACACACACACACACACACACACACACACTTCAGTCTTCCGTCTCTGCTGCTTCAGTCTTTCGTCTCTGCTGCTTCAGTCTTTCGTCTCTGCTGCTTCAGTCTTTCGTCTCTGCTGCTTCAGTCTTCCGTCTCTGCTGCTTCAGTCTTCCGTCTCTGCTGCTTCAGTCTTCCGTCTCTGCTGCTTCAGTCTTTCGTCTCTGCTGCTTCAGTCTTTCGTCTCTGCTGCTTCAGTCTTTCGTCTCTGCTGCTTCAGTCTTTCGTCTCTGCTGCTTCAGTCTTTCGTCTCTGCTGCTTCAGTCTTTCGTCTCTGCTGCTTCAGTCTTTCGTCTCTGCTGCTTCAGTCTTTCGTCTCTGCTGCTTCAGTCTTTCGTCTCTGCTGCTTCAGTCTTTCGTCTCTGCTGCTCCAGTCTTCCGTCTCTGCTGCTTCAGTCTTCAGTCTCTGCTGCTTCAGTCTTTCGTCTCTGCTGCTCCAGTCTTCCGTCTCTGCTGCTTCAGTCTTCCGTCTCTGCTGCTTCAGTCTTTCGTCTCTGCTGCTTCAGTCTTTCGTCTCTGCTGCTTCAGTCTTCCGTCTCTGCTGCTTCAGTCTTTCGTCTCTGCTGCTCCAGTCTTCCGTCTCTGCTGCTTCAGTCTTCCGTCTCTGCTGCTTCAGTCTTTCGTCTCTGCTGCTTCAGTCTTTCGTCTCTGCTGCTTCAGTCTTCCGTCTCTGCTGCTTCAGTCTTTCGTCTCTGCTGCTCCAGTCTTCCGTCTCTGCTGCTTCAGTCTTCCGTCTCTGCTGCTTCAGTCTTTCGTCTCTGCTGCTTCAGTCTTTCGTCTCTGCTGCTTCAGTCTTCCGTCTCTGCTGCTTCAGTCTTTCGTCTGAAGTTACCCTCTGCTTGCTTTTTATATTTCGTTTTCCACTGTCTTTTCCCCCTCATCCCTAACTCTCCCTCATCCCTAACTCTCCCTCAT
The DNA here is from genome assembly GCF_040958095.1 of Procambarus clarkii. NCBI lineage: Eukaryota > Metazoa > Arthropoda > Malacostraca > Decapoda > Cambaridae > Procambarus > Procambarus clarkii. Next base: position 5,523,725 of record NC_091198.1, on the reverse strand, counting down.
CCCTAACTCCCCCTCATCCCCTAACTCCCCCTCATCCCTAACTCTCCCTCATCCCTAACTCTCCCTCATCCCTAACTCCCCCTCATCCCTAACTCCCCCTCATCCCTAACTCTCCCTCATCCCTAACTCTCCCTCATCCCTAACTCTCCCTCATCCCTAACTCTCCCTCATCCCTAACTCTCCCTCATCCCTAACTCTCCCTCATCCCTAACTCTCCCTCATCCCTAACTCTCCCTCATCCCTAACTCCCCCTCATCCCTAACTCTCCCTCATCCCTAACTCTCCCTCATCCCTAACTCCCCCTCATCCCTAACTCCCCCTCATCCCTAACTCTCCCTCATCCCTAACTCTCCCTCATCCCTAACTCTCCCTCATCCCTAACTCTCCCTCATCCCTAACTCTCCCCTCATCCCTAACTCTCCCTCATCCCTAACTCTCCCCTCATCCCTAACTCTCCCTCATCCCTAACTCTCCCTCATCCCTAACTCCCCCTCATCCCTAACTCTCCCTCATCCCTAACTCCCCCTCATCCCTAACTCTCCCTCATCCCTAACTCTCCCTCATCCCTAACTCTCCCTCATCCCTAACTCTCCCTCATCCCTAACTCTCCCTCATCCCTAAGTCTCCCTCATCCCTAACTCTCCCTCATCCCTAACTCCCCCTCATCCCTAACTCTCCCTCATCCCTAACTCCCCCTCATCCCTAACTCTCCCTCATCCCTAACTCTCCCTCATCCCTAACTCTCCCTGTCTCATCTCTGTCATTTACAACGCTTCGTCTCTTAAGTTCACTCTCTCTCCCTTAATTAAATCACCTCGTACCTCACTCCCTTCCCTCCCTGTGTCTCTCCTTCCCTCAGTATTCTCCCTCACATCGGTTTCTCTCTCTCTCTCTCTCTCTCTCTCTCTCTCTCTCTCTCTCTCTCTCTCTCTCTGTGTCTCTCTCTCTGTGTCTCTCTCTCTGTGTCTCTCTCTCTGTGTCTCTCTCTCTCTGTCTCTCTCTGTCTCTCTCTCTGTGTCTCTCTGTGTGTCTCTCTCCCTCTCTCTCTCTCTCTCTCTCTCTCTCTCTCTCTCTCTCTCTCTCTCTCTCCCTCCCTATCTCCTTCCTATTGTGACTTGTTCGTCTGTTGCTCAATTATGATAAAGTAATTCCATGCTATATCTTCCAGCGACTTATTGGTCTTGGGGACGAATATTGGTGCTTCTCTGCTTGTTCTGTGTGTGTGTGGGTATGTTGGTAGTGTTCTGTGTGTGTGTGGGTATGTTGGTAGTGTTCTGTGTGTGTGTGGGTATGTTGGTAGTGTTCTGTGTGTGTGTGGGTATGTTGGCAGTGTTCTGTGTGTGTGTGGGTATGTTGGTAGTGTTCTGTGTGTGTGTGGGTATGTTGGCAGTGTTCTGTGTGTGTGTGGGTATGTTGGTAGTGTTCTGTGTGTGTGTGGGTGGGTATGTTGGTAGTGTTCTGTGTGTGTGTGGGTATGTTGGTAGTGTTCTGTGTGTGTGTGGGTATGTTGGTAGTGTTCTGTGTGTGTGTGGGTATGTTGGTAGTGTTCTGTGTGTGTGTGGGTATGTTGGTAGTGTTCTGTGTGTGTGTGGGTATGTTGGTAGTGTTCTGTGTGTGTGTGGGTATGTTGGCAGTGTTCTGTGTGTGTGTGGGTATGTTGGTAGTGTTCTGTGTGTGTGTGGGTATGTTGGCAGTGTTCTGTGTGTGTGTGGGTATGTTGGCAGTGTTCTGTGTGTGTGTGGGTATGTTGGCAGTGTTCTGTGTGTGTGTGGGTATGTTGGCAGTGTTCTGTGTGTGTGTGGGTATGTTGGCAGTGTTCAGTGTGTGTGTGGGTATGTTGGAAGTGTTTTGTGTGTGTGTGGGTATGTTGGCAGTGTTCTGTGTGTGTGTAGGTATGTTGGCAGTGTTCTGTGTGTGTGTGGGTATGTTGGTAGTGTTCTGTGTGTGTGTGGGTATGTTGGCAGTGTTCTGTGTGTTTGTGGGTATGTTGGTAGTGTTCTGTGTGTGTGTGGGTATGTTGGCAGTGTTCTGTGTGTGTGTGGGTATGTTGGCAGTGTTCTGTGTGTGTGTGGGTATGTTGGAAGTGTTCTGTGTGTGTGTGGGTATGTTGGCAGTGTTCTGTGTGTGTGTGGGTATGTTGGCAGTGTTCTGTGTGTGTGTGGGTATGTTGGTAGTGTTCTGTGTGTGTGTGGGTATGTTGGCAGTGTTCTGTGTGTGTGTGGGTATGTTGGCAGTGTTCTGTGTGTGTGTGGGTATGTTGGAAGTGTTGTGTGTGTGTGTGGGTATGTTGGCAGTGTTCTGTGTGTGTGTGGGTATGTTGGCAGTGTTCTGTGTGTGTGTGGGTATGTTGGTAGTGTTTTGTGTGTGTGTGGGTATGTTGGCAGTGTTCTGTGTGTGTGTGGGTATGTTGGCAGTGTTCTGTGTGTGTGTGGGTAAGTTGGTAGTGTTTTGTGTGTGTGTGGGTATGTTGGCAGTGTTCTGTGTGTGTGTGGGTATGTTGGCAGTGTTCTGTGTGTGTGTGGGTATGTTGGCAGTGTTCTGTGTGTGTGTGGGTATGTTGGCAGTGTTCTGTGTGTGTGTGGGTATGTTGGTAGTGTTTTGTGTGTGTGTGGGTATGTTGGCAGTGTTCTGTGTGTGTGTGGGTATATGGGCAGTGTTCTGTGTGTGTGTGGGTATGTTGGCAGTGTTCTGTGTGTGTGGGTATGTTGGCAGTGTTCTGTGTGTGTGTGGGTATATGGGCAGTGTTCTGTGTGTGTGTGGGTATGTTGGCAGTGTTCTGTGTGTGTGTGGGTATGTTGGCAGTGTTCTGTGTGTGTGTGGGTATGTTGGCAGTGTTCTGTGTGTGTGTGGATATGTTGGCAGTGTTCTGTGTGTGTGTGGGTATGTTGGCAGTGTTCTGTGTGTGTGTGGGTATGTTGGCAGTGTTCTGTGTGTGTGTGGGTATATGGGCAGTGTTCTGTGTGTGTGTGGGTATGTTGGCAGTGTTCTGTGTGTGTGTGGGTATATGGGCAGTGTTCTGTGTGTGTGTGGGTATGTTGGCAGTGTTTTGTGTGTGTTGGTATGTTGGCAGTGTTCTGTGTGTGTGGGTATGTTGGCAGTGTTCTGTGTGTGTGTGTGTATGTTGGCAGTGTTTTGTGTGTGTGGGTATGTTGGCAGTGTTCTGTGTGTGTGTGGGTATATGGGCAGTGTTCTGTGTGTGTGTGGGTATGTTAGCAGTGTTTTGTGTGTGTGGGTATGTTGGCGGAGTTCTCTGTGTGTGTGGGTATGTTGGCAGTGTTTTGTGTGTGTGTGGGTATATGGGTAGTGTTCTGTGTGTGTGTGGGTATGTTGGCCGTGTTCTGTGTGTGTGTGGGTATGTTGGCAGTGTTCTGTGTGTGTGTGGGTATGTTGGCAGTGTTCTGTGTGTGTGTGGGTATGTTGGCAGTGTTCTGTGTGTGTGTGGGTATGTTGGCGGAGTTCTGTGAGTGTGGGTATGTTGGCGGAGTTCTGTGAGAGTGTGGGTATGTTGGCGGAGTTCTGTGTGTGTGTGGGTATGTTGGCGGAGTTCTGTGTGTGTGGGTATGTTGGCGGAGTTCTGTGTGTGTGGGTATGTTGGCGGAGTTCTCTGTGTGTGTGGGTATGTTGGCGGAGTTCTGTGTGTGTGGGTATGTTGGCGGAGTTCTGTGTGTGGGGATATGTTGGCGGAGTTCTGTGTGTGTGTGGGGGTATGTTGGCGGAGTTCTGTGTGTGTGGGTATGTTGGCGGAGTTCTGTGTGTGTGGGTATGTTGGCGGAGTTCTGTGTGTGTGGGGGGTATGTTGGCGGAGTTCTGTGTGTGTGGGTATGTTGGCGGAGTTCTGTGTGTGTGGGGGGGTATGTTGGCGGAGTTCTGTGTGTGTGGGTATGTTGGCGGAGTTCTGTGTGTGTGGGGGGTATGTTGGCGGAGTTCTGTGTGTGTGGGTATGTTGGCGGAGTTCTCTGTGTGTGTGGGTATGTTGGCGGAGTTCTGTGTGTGTGGGTATGTTGGCGGAGTTCTGTGTGTGTGTGTGGGTATGTTGGCGGAGTTCTGTGTGTGTGGGTATGTTGGCGGAGTTCTCTGTGTGTGTGGGTATGTTGGCGGAGTTCTGTGTGTGTGGGTATGTTGGCGGAGTTCTGTGTGTGTGTGGGTATGTTGGCGGAGTTCTGTGTGTGGGGTTACAGCACCTTTGGTGAATATTTGTAGGTATATCAGATATGTGTGTTGATATGTCAGCTATATGTGTGTTGGTATTTCAGTCCCTGTATCTTAGTATAGCTTGTACATACTTGTATACACACATACACATATATTTGTCGGGACCAAGGAGCCGAAGCCAACCCCCCGCAAGCACAACTAGGTGAGTACACAGAGGTGTCAGAGGTTTGCCACCAGACTAGTGCCCGAACTGATGGGCTTGAGCTATGAGGAGAGACTACGGGAATTAAACCTCACGTCACTGGAAGACAGGAGCGTTAGGGGGGACATGATCACTACATTCAAGATTCTCATTGGAATTGATAGGGTAAACAAAGACAGCTTCGCTAACACAAGGGGCACACGCATTAGGGAACACAGGTGGGAACTGAGTGCCGAAATGAGCCATAAAGGCATTAGAAATAATTGTGGTAGTGTCAGATTAGTTAATAAATGGAATGCATTAGGAAGTGATGTGGTGGAGGCTGACTCCATACATAGCAGCATCAAGTGTAGATATGATAGAGCCCAATAGGCTCAGGAACCTGTTGATTGACAGTTGAGAGGCGGGACCAAAGAGCCAGAGCTCATCCCCAGCAAGCACAACCAGGTAAGTACAGCTAGGTAAGTACACAAAAAACACACACACACTGCACACACACACACACTCACACACACACACACACACACACAAGCACACACACACACACACACACACACACACACACACACACACACACACACACACACACACACACACACACACACACACACACACACACGCTATTGTGTTAGCAGATTGTGCAAGGTATTGAGGAGTGCCTTTTTGGCTAGATTGTTACTGCAATGACTAGAAGGGGTTCAAGGTCAATCACCAGCAGGGATGAGGAGGAGGACAGATTTATAGACAAATTAATAGGGAAATTTGTAGAGAGAAGGAGTGATTGGTTGGAGGATCTAATCCAGGGGATTAAAAGTGAGGTATTTCAGCAAATACAGGATGCGGTAGAGAGGCAGAAACAAGAACTTATGCTCTATGTTCAGGAAGAGATTAGGAAGGGAAGAGAGGACTGGGAGAGGGAATGTGCTCGTATCACAAACGAATTAGGAAGGATTAGCAGCATGGCTAAGGACAGAGGATTAGTGGGGGATGGGTTAGTGACTGCGGTTGGGATGGGGAATCCCCAGGGGACAGGCTACCAGCATGACAATGAATTACTGAGGAGACGGTCTATTATAATACATGGATTATTCGAATCTGGGGCACCAACAAGACAAGAGAGAATAGAAACAGAAAAATACGAATTGCACGAGATATTGAGGTGTATTGGAGCAGGAATGGCAGAACACGAGGTGGATATCAGTCGCCGGGTTGGACCTTACAATTGTACCAAGAATAGACCTGTTCTGGTGCAATTCTCCAATGAGGAGGCTGTGGAGTACATAATGAGGACCAAGCATTTACTCAGAGGAAGTGAAACCCATTACAATGTGTTTATAGAGAGGTTTATGACGAAAGATGAGCAAATAGCCCACAAGAATAGATGGCAACGACACCGAACTAGCCTCTCAGGTAGTCTCACCTCCCAGGTCACATCCCAGGTCACCTCCTAGGCCACCTCCCAGGTCACCTCCCAGGTCGCATCCTCCCCAACTCAGCCCTCCTATACATCCCCCCTGCCTCAGCCTCCCAAAACCCCCCTGTCCCTTCCACATTTGCACCTCCCCAACGATTCCCCTGCCCCTGCTACATCACACTTGTCAGCGACCCCAGTGGGTCAAGCCATGCTTTCCCCAAACTCACCTTCCCATCCCCCCTCCCCAAATACCCCTTCCTACTCCCCTGCCCCTTCTACCCCATTGACTTCAATTCCATCTACTCCATCCCAGCTTCCACTGCACCCCTCTTCCACTCACCCCCAAACCCCACCCAACCCTCACCCCTCCTATGCACCTCCAGCCCACATTTAATCCCCTCACCTTGTGACCCCCTAACACCTTCCCCCATCTCCCTCTTCCCCTCTTCTACCCCAAAACCCCCACCTACCCCCGATTCCCCCCTAACTAATATACCCTCTCTTCCACTCCCAGCACCCATGCTCCATTCTCATCTCAGCTCTCCGCCCTCAGTATCCCTCTCCCCCCCAACCTCTCAACCTCTATCTGACTCTCAGTCTCACTCTATTTCTCAACTCCCCCTATGCTATTCAGACCCCTAACTTTCAGACCCATTATGCCCTTCCTACCCCCCTAGATGCCCAGACCCCATTCGCCTACCAGGCACTCCCAGGCACCCCCCTAGCACCCCCCCACTCACCCCCACAGCCCCCACTTACCCCCCAGACACCCCCCAGTTCCCCCCAGACCCCTGGTGAAAGGGGGAACTCTGACACCCGAGTTTCCAAGAAGAGTCTCAAGGTTTGGTACACCAATGCTGATGGGGTAGCCAATAAAGCAGAAGAGATAAAAGAAAGAGTTAGTGAGGCAGACCCAGACATAGTGGCAATAGTGGAAACTAAAATAAATGGCATGATCTCGGATGCAATCTTTCCAGAGGGGTACCAGGTGATAAGAAAAGAAAGGACACAGAGACAGGGAGGACGAGTGGCACTACTAATAAAGCGGAAATGGAAGTTTGATGAGCTGGAAAATCCGGGTACCAATGAAAGCACAAGCTTCATACATGGAACTCTGACAGTGGATGGGAAGAAGATTGTAATCTTGATACTCTACAATCCCCCACCAAACAGTAGAAGGCCCAGGCAGGAGTACGAGGACAGCAACAAGACATGTATGGATGAACTGCAGAGGGCAGCAACTTTAGCGCATAGAACGAGAGCGAAGCTGCTGGTCATGGGGGACCTAAATCACGGAGAGATAGATTGGGAAACGAGGAATCCCCATGGCGGAGAGGAGACCTGGGGAGCGAAGCTGGTAGACGTTATTGACAGGAATTTCCTAACACAGCATGTGAAAGAAGATACTAGGGAAAGAGGAGGGGATACGCCCAGCCTATTAGATCTCATTATCACTCAGAATGTAGAAGACATCGAGCAGTTGGAACATGAAATACCACTAGGAGCTAGTGACCATTGTGTCCTAGTCTTTGACTACATGATGGAGCTTAAAATTGTGACCAAAGGACAAGAGGTCCGGGAAAGGAGACTTGATTACAGAAAAGGGGACTACAGAAGGATAAGGGACTACCTGGGAGAAGTGCAGTGGGAGGAAGAACTTGACAAGACTGAGGAAAACAGAAGGGGCATATACAGAAAGCGACAAGGAAATCTGCAAGGTACTGAATGCAAAATTCCATGGAGTGTTCACAACCGAGCCTGAGCAGCTCCCATTGTTAGAAGAGATTACCCAAGATGAAAGACTATCAGATATAGAGGTGACAGCAGAGGATGTAATGAAACAGTTGACAACACTGGATGCAAATAAAGCTGTTGGACCAGACAAAGTATCACCGTGGATACTTAAAGAGGCAGCGCAGGCTCTCAGCGTGCCTCTGACAATGATCTTTAATGAGTCACTTATGTCGGGAGAATTGCCCAGTTGCTGGAAGGAGGCAAATGTCGTACCGATTTTCAAAAAAGGTGATAGGGAGGAGGCACTTAACTACAGACCCGTATCACTGACAAGCATCCCCTGCAAAATACTTGAAAGAATAATTAGGCTAAGACTTGTTGAGCACCTGGAGAGCATTGGGTTTGTAAACAAGCACCAACATGGGTTCTGGACAGGGAAATCATGCCTAACAAACCTTTTAGAATTCTATGATAAAGTAACAAGGATAAGGCAGGACAGAGAAGGCTGGGCAGACTGCATATTTCTTGACTGCCAAAAGGCCTTTGATACGGTACCGCACATGAGACTGCTATACAAACTTGAGAGGCAGGCAGGAGTAAGCGGAAAGGCCCTAGTATGGGTGAAGAACTACCTAACAGGAAGGAGCCAGAGGGTAATGGTAAGGGGCGAAAAGTCGGACTGGCGAACAGTAACAAGTGGAGTACCTCAAGGATCGGTGCTGGGACCAATCCTCTTTCTAATTTACGTAAATGATATGTTTACAGGAGTGGAATCATACATGTCAATGTTTGCAGATGACGCAAAATTAATGAGAAGAGTTGTGACAGACGAGGATTGTAGGATCCTCCAAGAGGACTTAAACAGGCTGCAGAGATGGTCAGGGAAATGGCTACTGGAGTTTAACACCAGTAAATGTAAAGTTATGGAAATGGGATCAGGTGACAGGAGACCAAAGGGACAGTACACAATGAAGGGGAACAGCCTACCTGTAACGATTCGAGAAAGAGACCTGGGAGTGGATGTGACACCTAATCTAACTCTTGAGGCACATATAAATAGGATAACGACAGCAGCGTACTCTACACTGGCGAAAATTAGAACTTCATTCAGAAACCTAAATGAGGAAGCTTTTAGGGCGCTTTACACTGCCTACGTGAGACCCGTCTTAGAGTATGCCGCGCCATCATGGAGCCCCCACCTGAAGAAACACATAAAGAAACTGGAGAAGGTTCAGAGGTTTGCGACGAGGCTTGCCCCAGAGTTACGAGGGATGGGATATGAAGAGCGGCTGAAGGAACTGAACCTTACGACACTAGAGAAAAGAATGGAGAGAGGAGATATGATAGGGACATATAAAATACTCAGGGGAATTGACAAAGTGGAAATAGATGAAATGTTCACACGTAATAATAACAGAACGAGGGGACATGGGTGGAAACTGGAAACTCAGATGAGTCACAGAGATGTTAGGAAGTTTTCTTTTAGCGTGAGAGTAGTAGAAAAATGGAATGCACTTGGGGAACTGGTTGTGGAAGCAAATACTATTCATACTTTTAAAACTAGGTATGATAGGGAAATGGGACAGGAGTCATTGCTGTAAACAACCGATAGCTGGAAAGGCGGGATCCAAGAGTCAATGCTCGATCCTGCAAGCACATATAGGTGAGTACATATAGGTGAGTACACACACACACACACACACACACACACACACACACACACACACACACACACACACACACACACACACACACAAACAAACACATTACAACATACAGATAACTACACACACACACACACTCATATACAAGGCGCTACGTATTTTTGTTAATCCTCTTAAGTCCATTTAATCCTCTAAACCAGACTGTGAATAGCATCTTAATTGAATTAAAACTCAGTGATCCCTAAAGATCTCATCTCCCGGGCCGTAATCCCGACTTCCTATGCAATTACTCCTGATGTTGCAAAAGATTGTTTTTCTCCTCAAGTGATGGCCAAGATCAACATATTAGACTCCAAGACGACGGTGGTACCGCGTCGACGCCCATCTCAAAAGAAAGGATTTCGGACTGACAACATCAGAGAAAAAATTCTCCAACTTCCCCTCACTCATTCCAACTTGACACGACAGCCAAGTTAAGATTTCTAAGTGACCAAACCAACTTTGTTAAACGTATTTACGTGTTTAAGTGACAAGTTCTAAGTGACAAAACAATACTTTGCGTAAAACTTATTTTTTTTTCTTTTAGTAATATATACATTATTATATACTGACGTTGGAAAAATGAAGAGATATTTAATGTTTCTCCATAATTTGTCCGTACTAGTATAAAACAGACAGTCCTTTTATGCAGACAGACAGACAAAGACAGATACACAAACAGAGAGAGACAGACACTCAGAGACTGAAACAGAAAGAGACAGAAAGGTACAGAGATAGATAGTCTGTCTCCAGCTGCAGGACTGGTGACACAGCTTCAGGAATCTGTACACCAGTTGAGTGACAGTTGAGAGGCGGGACCAAAGAGCCGAAGCTCAACGCCCACAAGCACAACTAGGAGTTCGGTAGATAGATGGATGGATAGATAGATGGATAGATGCATAGATAGATATAAGGATATATGATAGATATATGGATGAATAGAGTGATAGGTGGATGGATTAATATATGGATGAATAAATATATAGATATACTACAGATAGATGAATAGATAGGTAGATGGATAGACAAATGGATGGATAGACAGGTGGATGGATAGATGGATAGACAGAGGGACTGATGGATAGAACACTCAACCACTTTTCAGCCAAATAAATCAGTCTCTCTCTCTCTCTGAGGTCCGCCGTGAGACCGTAGTGTCTGCCGTGAGACCGGGCTGCCTGGTAATCCCTCACACGTCCCTCCCTCCCACCACACTCCCACTAACCACCTCCCAGCATAAGCTGCGGGTGTAACAGCGTCATCAATCAAGCGCGGGAGGGAGGGAGAAGGGCCGGCCTGCCACCCAGTATTTCACTCTCCTTGTATCTAAATCTTATCAAAACAGAGCGGCCATTAATCCCGCTCTCTTGTGCATTATGGCCGCCAGGGGAAAAAGTGGCGCTGTGAGTGATGTGGGCGAGAGGCAGTGCTGTGGGGCAGGGAGGGGGGTGCGTCCATGCTGTGGGGCTGGGAGGTTGGTGCGTCCATGCTGTGTGGCTGGGAAGTACAGGGAGCGTCCATGCTTGGGGATCATTCAAGCTTTCTTTCACACTTGTAGGTTCGGGGGAGCCTGATTACGCACCAGGATAGGATGAAAAACTGTGTCCACGGGAGTTGCCGGGGTTTGGTTAGTCATGGAGCTTAGTAAATAAAGTCCAGAAAGAACCAATTCTTAGAGGCAGTCCTTGGAGAGAAGTGGTTGTGGTACTGTGTCTGCCATGGGGTCAGCCCTGGCAATGCTGACATAGGGTCAGCCCTGGCAATGCTGACATGGGGTCAGCCCTGGCAATGCTGACATGGGGTCAGCCCTGGCAATGCTGACATGGGGTCAGCCCTGGCAATGCTGACATGGGGCCAGCCCTGGCAATGCTGACATGGGGCCAGCCCTGGCAATGCTGACATGGGGCCAGCCCTGGCAATGCTGCTTCGAACCCTAGTTGAGCCATAGACGTCTTGAGTTATAAATTTAATATATATATATATATATATATATATATATATATATATATATATATATATATATTATTTATTTATTTCACAGTGAAATGACAATGACGTAATATATCAATGAAAATCACTTTGAGGCAATGGAGTGACTTGAACTCGCTTGACTTAGTGATTCCCCCAGACACCTGCCTTAACTGACTCGGCCACGGTGGTGCATAAGTTGACCAACCCAGAACTCTACTGAGTTCTCTCAGGGGGGTTCTGTAGGCCCAAACCAGGTTTTTACAGCCAACCCGACCACAGCACGCCCGGGCCAGCTCGCGTGCTGACAGGGGTGTGATTCTTGTGCATTTTGAGGCACTTCTCGTGCCCCAGAAACACTTTAGGTGTTCTTGGTGTTCTAGTGAACATTAGAACACTTCTAGTGTTCATGAGATAATGAAAATGTCATGAACATAATTTACTTCAACTCCAAAAGAACAAAAGAATAAAGGAAACTTAAGGAGGTCCTTTGACCCACATGAAGCAGCTCCTTATTATATTAAAAAAAACTCATTCCCACATATGTCGAGTCCTATGCTTGAAGCCGTCCAGTGATCCCACGTCAATTATGTTACCTGCTGATTGATGCTCCCTAGATCTTAAGCCATATTTCCAAACCAATATTTACACAGGTCTTTCTCCAATCAATTTTTCTCTCCAACTTATTATATTCATTGTCTTCACGTTGATTTATTTAAAACATTATTTCTATCCCCTGTATTCACCTAGTTGTGTTTTGCGGGGGTTGAGCTTTGCTCTTTCGGCCCGCCTCTCAACTGTCAATCAACTGTTTACTAACTACTTTTTTTTTCCACACCACACACACACCTCAGGAAGCAGCCCGTGACAGCTGACTAACTCCCAGGTACCCAGGTACCTGTGTTATGCCTACCGAGTTCATTTGTATACTCGAGTCATCGCTTTGTCTTTCTCTTTGTCTTTCTTGGTTATTCTCAATCTCTCTTAATGCTTATTATTCCTGGGATTAATTCAGTCCATTCTACAGTACAGAGACCAGATCTAAATAGCTCCCCTTCCCCTTCCCCCCTTCCCCTGACCCCCTTCCCTTGACCCCCTTCCCCTGACCCCCTTCCCTTGACCCCCTTCCCCTGACCCCCTTCCCTTGACCCCCTTCCCCTGACCCCCCTTCCCCTGGCCCCCCTTCCCCTGGCCCCCCTTCCCCTAACAAGAGCAAGATAAAGTTGACAAGAATAATATTAAATGTTGTATTGCTTACGCTTCTCGCATTATATCCCATTATCATATATGCTTTATTATACATATTTATACATTACCAGCCAATAGCTATTAATTACTGCAAAATCAATCAATAAAGGCAATAGCTACAACAAAGTCTACAAGAGCAACAACGAGCGCAACGTTAGCAACTCTACATACCATGCAACAACAATTCTTAATCTTGAGCAAAAGGTCTTGTAAATTTATACAGCAAAACTAGCCGGATTCCTGCCAGCTTTGCATCCAGCAATAAAAGAGATTTATGGAGATGCGAGAATACATAAAGGCCAAATATTTTTATTCTTCACTATAAAAATATTATAAATCTCCATTAAATAAATCCAGTTTGTGTAGCGAAGGTGAGGGACATTCTTCTGGTGGTCCTGGGAGCTGGCGATGCGGGTGAGTGCTGGCCGCTGCTCTGCTACACGACCTGGATGTAAGGCTGCATCACCCAGTCTCAACACATCCTCACCCCACCGACCTGTATCTAATCTATATCTAGAATTAAGAGAATGTTGACCAGACCACACACTAGAAGGTGAAGGGACGACGACGTTTCGGTCCGTCCTGGACCATTCTCAAGTCGATTGTCTTGACTTGAGAATTAAGAGAATGCTTGTCTCTTCAAGGTTAATTAAGAGGACATGCAGACGTTTGGGGGCCCAACTTTGCAGAGATAATGCTTTTTGAAGGGCATGGGACGGACATAGGTTGGTTAGAGTTGGCAGAATTCAAGAGAGAACAGCGTGTCAAGGTCACATACCAACCCCCACGAAGAATTTTTGTTGGCGCTGCCCGATGGCCACACTTACGTAAATATTTTAAAAACAAAAAAACTTCAAAAACTAAAATTTCTTATAGTAATATACACCATTAGCCACTGATCTTGGGAAAATTAACATGAACTTTCTGGTGTTCTAACTTTGGTCTTAGAAGCATAAACAGACGACACTCCCACAGCTTCAATGGCTTTCTTGACTCCCGCCCCTTTCTCAAGACAAACGGGTAACAATAATTTACTTTTAATATTTCAAAACATTAGGCTCTTCACACTAGCTTACCACCCACTCACCAATGGTAGAATATTTGTATAAGTGAGAGAGAGAGCGAGAGAGAGAGAGAGAGAGAGAGAGAGAGAGAGAGAGAGAGAGAGAGAGGGAGGGTCAGAGACAGAGAGAGAGAGTCAGAGAGAGAGAGACAGAGAGACATACACAGAGAGACAGAGACAGAGAGAGAGACAGAGAGATAATCACCAAAAAGACAGATACAGACCCAAAAACAGAAATAGATAAACAAACGTACATAAATAGACAATAACACAGAGAAAGACAGAGATAGATAGATAAAAGGAATAAGGGGGAAGAGGAAGCGATGATTGAAGAGAGGGAAGGAGAGAAGGGGAGACTGGTGAAGAGAGGAAGCGAGGGGAAAGAAGTGAGAGAGCGGGGTGAGAGCGGAGGATAGGGAGAGAAGTGAAAAAGAAGGGTAGTGAGGCGAGAAACTCGGAGAGGGGTGAGAGTGGGAAGAAAAGGAGGGAGAGTGGGAAGAAAAGGGGAGTGGGGTGAGAGTGGGAAGGAGAGGGGTGAGAGTGGGAAGAAGAGGGGTGAGAGTGGGAGTGGCACACAACAGTGCCAGTCGATGTGTCACACAACAGTGTCAGTCGAGGTGTCACACAACAGTGCCAGTCGAGGTGTCACACAACAGCACCTATAGTGCATGGCTAGTAGTTGAGGGGGGGGGCATTGTTTAGAAGGGGGCGGCTCCCTAGGTGTGTGTGTGTGTGTGTGTGTGTGTGTGTGTGTGTGTGTGTGTGTGTGTGTGTGTGTGTGTGTGTGTGCCACTGGGAGGGGAAGCAAAGTGCAGGAAGTTGTGGCACCAAACAAGAATCTTACACACAAACACGTGAACAAGACCATACAATGACGGGCATAACCCAAGGTGTGGCAGACACGGCTATTACAACGAGCCCGTTGATCCTGGTTTTGGGGCGATATAAACTACCTTTCAATATGTCAGAAAGTAAGAAGCACTCATACAAAAAAGGGCACGTAGCCCTTATTGAGGCCATAGCCACATTGCAAAAGCAACACATCAAAGAGGAAAGAAAATTCAAAGGCGATAATGCTGCTTTTAAAAAGTTATGTCTTTAATTCTTCCAGCAAAAGGCACTAAGTTTAGAGAGGACAAACTAACAAATTATGGCAATCCAAATATTAATGGAAGCTTAATGGGAAATAGAACTAAGGAACAAACCACGACAAGACAAGACAAGACAAGACAAGACAGACAGACAGACAGACAGACAGACAGACAGACAGACAGACAGACAGACAGACAGACAGACAGCAGGCAAGTTTGACCAAAGAAATGTGGAGAGTTCACGTTAAAAGATCAGAAAGTATGCGAAGAGGGCGGTAAATGACATATTACCAGAGACCTCTGGAGAGGCCCAGACACAGCCTCCTGACAGGGAGAAGGACAGGCGCCTTCACAGATGGAAGTGAGGATGACAGCAGCGCCGGCAGGGGACGACGCTCCAGCTCGAGCATCTTGACAAAACAAAGGCTCTGGCATCTGACAGGATCTCACCTTACGGTGAAAAACAAAACAAAAGAAAACTTTTGAAATTCTATGTCAGGCACTCATTGTGATCTTCAGTGCCAGTCACTCATCATGGAAAGAGCTCACTAGGCCTGGAAAACTGTACATCCCATGATTGAGGGTTCACACTAAGTGAGAATTACCTTCCCAGAACACTAAGTGAGAATTACCTTCCCAGAACACCAAGTGAGAATTACCTTCCCAGAACACCAAGTCAGAATTACCTTCCCAGAACACCAAGTCAGAATTACCTTCCCAGAACACCACCTACAAAAAGGAGAAGCAGACTGCAAACTTCTAAATTGTCCAAAAAAAAAAAAAAATTATCACAGACACAAGAAGCTCCAGCTCAAGATAATTTTTTTTTAAATAAACATACTGAAGTAACTGCTAAATGGTCGAATAATCAACTGTTTGGAAAATTATGTAGCCAATATAAAGTAAAATACGTGACTGGACGGGATTAACAGGGTCAAAGGACTGAGCGGGACAAGTGGCACTCCCTATAAGGGACCTTGGCACCATGACCTATCATATTCCTGGTTAGCATAACAACAAAACCCTTAACAATGACTTTTCTTAAGCCGATAAGTAGGACCAAGAGGAAGCCGGACGCCAGGGGGCCAGATTCACGAAGCAGTTACTCACGCACTTACGAACCAGTACATCTTTTATCAATCATTGGCGGCATTGTTTACAATTATTTAACAGTTAATGAGCTCCGAAACACCAGGAGGCTGTTTATAACAATAACAACAGTTGATTGGCAAGTTTTCATACTTGTAAACTGTTTAATAAATGTGACCAAAGCCGTCAAAGATTGAGGAAAGATGTACACGTTCGTAAGTGCTTGCGTAACTGCTTCGTGAATCTGGCCCCAGGACGCTATAGGAATATTAAGGTCATTTGCAACTGTGATATTGAGAAGCAGGGAATTATTAGGGAAAAGCGCCAAGCCATTACGACTATATAGCACTGGGAAGGGGTCAGGATAAGGATTTGGGATGGGACGGGGGGAAAGGAATGGTGCCCATCCACTTGGACACTCGGGGGGATTGAACGCAGACCTGTATGGAGTGAGACAGTAGCTCTACCGTTCAGAAATGGTTTGAGTTAATATCAGGCACGTTTACGGAGCCAGTCCATCCTCCTAAGGTTTCCCAACGTCAAAAAACTGTCGTACTAAAGTGTTCTTAACTTAACCTACCAGAGGACCCAAAACAGAAAACGGGACAATATGTAAATTTCGTTTATACGTCAAATTGCGACGTTCTGTAAGAAGGGCGGGTTGCACGGACATGGGGATGCGAACAGGTGCAAGAAGGCACACACACAGCCAGAACCAGAACACCACCATATGCCGCACGTGCAGTCTATGTTCGCTAATGGCTGTACTCGCCTCGTCACCGATTTTGTCTGGGTTCGAGCCCTGCCCAGGGAGGATTGACTGGATACTATTCCTTTAATGTTCACCCTGTTCACCTAGGAGTAACTAGGGGACCTGGTTTTAAACCGACTGGCGTGCCGTAGTCCATAAAAAAATACTAGGAGGGAGATTTAACATGATCTATGGAAAGAAAACTCTCTAAGCCTGCTAACAGGCGTTGCAATCGTCTGTTCTTGTACCCGCTTGCTTGCAGGCGTGTGTTCTTGCACCCGCTTGCTTGCAATCATTTGTTTTTGTACCCATCTGCTTATAATCGTCTGTTCATGTACCCGCCTGCTTGCGACGACAAAGCAGGTCCGACAAAGAATGCTTCAAAAGCGTGGACTCCCCACTTCAAATACCACAAACAGTGATAGCGAATACGTAGAGATTTACTGCAAAAGCTGCTCAAGAATGCTCGTGAATGAGCAATAGGGATGGGCTAAGGAACCCAAATGACACTGGATGTGAGGAAAAAGAGAGGAGACATGATCCAGACATACAACAATACTCAAAGATGTCGATGACAATAAAAGGAAAAGGGGTGCTTAAGATGAGGAGAAGCGCACCGAGGGGGACAAGCCTTGAAGCCAAACACAGATAAGTTAAGAAGCACTTCAGCACAAGTAGAACGAACTAAAGGGCAAAATATTAATGACTACCTCCACCTAAAGTTGTAAAAGCACCTATGTTCATATGACAACATAAAATAACAACATACTGGAGTGAACGATATGGAAGAAAATGCAGAATAGAACCAGTGAAGAGCAGAGGTGCCATAGGCACAATCAGAGAACACTATAAACATCAGAGGTTCAAGGATGTACCAGTGTTTATACAACACTGTATAAACATCAGAGGACAAGGATGGATTATTTAACACGGGTGGCACACGAACAAGGGGGCACAGGTGGAAACTGAGTACCCAAATGAGCCACAGAGACATTAGAAAGAACATTTTCAGTGTCAGAGTAGTTAGTAAATGGAATGCACTAGGAAGTGATGTGGTGGAGGCTGACTCCATACACAGTTTCAAATGTAGATATGACAGAGCCCAGTAGGCTCAGGAATCTGTACATCAGTTGATTGACGGTTGAGAGACAGGACCAAACAGCCAGAACTCAACCCCTGCAAACACAACTAGGTGAGTACTACTAGGTGAGTAGAGGTCCGCGGTTGTTCAACGTCCTCCCAGCGAGCATCAGAAATATTGCCGGAACAACCGTGGACATCTTCAAGAGAAAACTAGATAGCTTTCTCCAAGGAGTGCCGGACCAAACGGGCTGTGGTGGGTATGTGGGCCTGCGGGCCGCTCCAAGCAACAGCCTGGTGGACCAAACTCTCACAAGTTAAGTTTGGCCTCGGGCCGGGCTTGGGGAGTAGAAGAACTCCCAGAACCCCATCAAGCAAGTACGAAAATGGGTGAAAAACCACCCATTTTCTTTCTCTCTTCTGAGAAAGAAAATGGGTATAGAGACATTACATTAGACAAACGACAGTTGGAAAACCGCAAGCCCAGGAGCTGGAGCTAGACCCAGCAAGCCCTCGTAGGTAGGCACAGCGAGGTACAACCCCACACACACACACACACACACACATTATCAATCCCCATCGCATACACAAAAGCCCTTGCTAACAATCCCCTCAAAAAAAGCACTTGTAATAAAAGAGTGAAGCGAGCGAGCGGGAGAACACACAAGACGAGCCGGTACTAATGGCGGGAGTCGTCG
Source organism: Procambarus clarkii (assembly GCF_040958095.1). Lineage (NCBI taxonomy): Eukaryota > Metazoa > Arthropoda > Malacostraca > Decapoda > Cambaridae > Procambarus > Procambarus clarkii. The sequence goes on along the minus strand of NC_091198.1, from coordinate 5,505,532 downwards.
GAGGAGGAGACGACGACGGCCGGACGACGTTAAACAAGGGGCCGGCCCTCATAATTAGTGGGTGAAGGAGGCGGGGGTGAGCCCACGGCCCTTACACCCCACACACATATTATCAATTATCCGCCGTTCCTGTTTCCCGGTGTGGTCCCAGACCTCCGAGGTCGCGTGATGCACACGGGCGCCACCACGGCCGTATATGGCGCCAACTCACACCGCTCTCAACCCGCTGCTCTCATTGGCCAATTCAATTTCTTTCTTTATTATGTACTCCCACACCCATCCCGTGGGCGGTGGTGTAAAGCATTACAGAGGCACATAATCGGTTCAGGAACTGAACCCTCTAGTTCGTTTAGCTAAGCAAATAAAATTTTTTTGACGCTAGTTATAAAATTATTAATGTTATATATACATGCACACATTCTCATACATACATGTACATATATATATATATATATATATATATATATATATATATATATATATATATATATATATATATATATATATATATATATATATATATATATATATATATATATATATTATTAAATATGACCGAAAAAGTAAGATTAATAATTCTAACACGAATTTTCTCAATCTTTCGTACATTTCGTTTCACTGTTGGAGGTAAATCAAAAATCAATTCTCCAAAATTCATTTTTATTTCTAGTCTGACGCGACACGAGCGCGTTTCGTAAAACTTATTACATTTTCAAAGACTTTAGTTCACAAATACACAACTGAATAGAACTTACGCATCTCCGATTTTATATCTACATTTGAGTGAGGTGAAAGGGGTGATGTGGCATTAACACAAGACAGAACAAGATGTGGTATTAATAGGGTATTAATTTCATCAACACAAGACAGAACAAGAATATTAATAGGGTATTAATTTCATCAACACAAGACAGAACACGAAACAATGGATATTGAATAGAAGTGTTTGTAGAAAGCCTATTGGTCCATATTTCTTGATGCTTCTATATTGGAGCGGAGTCTTGAGGTGGGTAGAATATAGTTGTGCAATAATTGGCTGTTGATTGCTGGTGTTGACTTCTTGATGTGTAGTGCCTCGCAAACGTCAAGCCGCCTGCTATCGCTGTATCTATCGATGATTTCTGTGTTGTTTACTAGGATTTCTCTGGCGATGGTTTGGTTGTGGGAAGAGATTATATGTTCCTTAATGGAGCCCTGTTGCTTATGCATCGTTAAACGCCTAGAAAGAGATGTTGTTGTCTTGCCTATATACTGGGTTTTTTGGAGCTTACAGTCCCCAAGAGGGCATTTGAAGGCATAGACGACGTTAGTCTCTTTTAAAGCGTTCTGTTTTGTGTCTGGAGAGTTTCTCATGAGTAGGCTGGCCGTTTTTCTGGTTTTATAGTAAATCGTCAGTTGTATCCTCTGATTTTTGTCTGTAGGGATAACGTTTCTATTAACAATATCTTTCAGGACCCTTTCCTCCGTTTTATGAGCTGTGGAAAAGAAGTTCCTGTAAAATAGTCTAATAGGGGGTATAGGTGTTGTGTTAGTTGTCTCTTCAGAGGTTGCATGGCTTTTCACTTTCCTTCTTATGATGTCTTCGACGAAACCATTGGAGAAGCCGTTATTGACTAGGACCTGCCTTACCCTACAGAGAATTACTTGATTGCAAACTATTTATTGCTAGTAGCGAGGAAAGGGAGTCAGAAATAGTTAAGCTGTCTACTTCAGTGTTTTCAGTAATATCGAGTGCTACCAGTATTGCTACCAACTCAGCTTGCATTGTGGATGCCCAGTTACTAATTCTTATACAGTATTCCTGTAAATTGTGCTGTCATCGGGCTGATGAGCAATAGCAGCACTTCCTGCCCTCCCTGTAGCTGTATTGAGTGATCCGTCAGTGTATATGGTCTGTGCAATGTTAGTTTTAGTTTGTATATTGTAAATGTGTTCTATGGTGCTTAATTTAGCAGCAAGCTGAGCACGAGGGTTGTTTGTGATTAGTTTCTTGGTGGGGTATGCAGGGGTCAGGATGTCACTATCTGCCAGGGTGGAAGGAAGTGCTGTACTCTTTCATCTGTATATACAGATGCATACAATCGACTTGAGAATGGTCCAGGACGGACCGAAACGTCGTTGTCCCTTCACCTTCTAGTGTGTGGTCTGGTCAACATCTGTATATACATCGTGCAGTTCCATCTTTTTAATATGGGTGGCTGTTCTTGGAATCCATTTAGACTCGCTGGTCCCTTCAGAATGCGTTCTATCAGTTCAGCTGCCACAATGTTGCTTTTGTTATCACGCTGAATCTTTAGTCCCATCATAAGATTGATTTCAAATATTCTATCTCGAATAGTTCGTTGGTGTCCCGAATTCTAGTCGCTCCAGTATGGACCACTCCAGTATTCTTATCCCTTCAGTATGGACCACTCCAGTATTCTTATCCCTCCAGTATGGACCACTCCAGTATTCTTATCCCTCCAGTATGAACCACGCCAGTATTCTTATCCCTCCAGTATGAACCACGCCAGTATTCTTATCCCTCCAGTATGGACCACTCCAGTATTCTTATCCCTCCAGTATGGACCACTCCAGTATTCTTATCCCTCCAGTATGGACCACTCCAGTATTCTTATCCCACCAGTATGGACCACGCCAGTATTCTTATCCCTCCAGTACGAACCACGCCAGTATTCTTATCCCTCCAGTATGAACCACACCAGTATTCTTATCCTTCCAGTATGAACCACTCCAGTATTCTTATCCTTCCAGTATGAACCACGCCAGTATTCTTATCCCTCCAGTATGGACCACTCCAGTATTCTTATCCCTCCAGTACGAACCACGCCAGTATTCTTATCTTTCCAGTATGGACCACTCCAGTATTCTTATCCCTCCAGTATGAACCACGCCAGTATTCTTATCTTTCCAGTATGGACCACGCCAGTATTCTTATCCCTCCAGTATGGACCACTCCAGTATTCTTATCCTTCCAGTATGAACCACGCCAGTATTCTTATCCCTCCAGTATGAACCACGCCAGTATTCTTATCCCTCCAGTATGGACCACGCCAGTATTCTTATCCCTTCAGTATGGACCACTCCAGTATTCTTATCCCTCCAGTATGAACCACGCCAGTATTCTTATCCCTCCAGTATGGACCACGCCAGTATTCTTATCCCTCCAGTATGGACCACTCCAGTATTCTTATCCCTCCAGTACGAACCACGCCAGTATTCTTATCCTTCCAGTACGAACCACGCCAGTATTCTTATCCTTCCAGTATGAACCACGCCAGTATTCTTATCCCTCCAGTATGGACCACTCCAGTATTCTTATCCCTTCAGTATGAACCACTCCAGTATTCTTATCCTTCCAGTATGAACCACGCCAGTATTCTTATCCCTTCAGTATGGACCACTCCAGTATTCTTATCCCTCCAGTATGAACCACGCCAGTATTCTTATCCCTTCAGTATGGACCACTCCAGTATTCTTATCCCTCCAGTATGAACCACGCCAGTATTCTTATCCCTCCAGTATGGACCACTCCAGTATTCTTATCCCTCCAGTATGGACCACTCCAGTATTCTTATCCCTCCAGTATGAACCACGCCAGTATTCTTATCCCTCCAGTATGGACCACGCCAGTATTCTTATCCCTCCAGTATGGACCACTCCAGTATTCTTATCCCTCTAGTATGAACCACGCCAGTATTCTTATCCCTTCAGTATGGACCACTCCAGTATTCTTATCCCTTCAGTATGGACCACGCCAGTATTCTTATCCCTCCAGTATGGACCACTCCAGTATTCTTATCCCTCCAGTATGGACCACTCCAGTATTCTTATCCCTCCAGTATGAACCACGCCAGTATTCTTATCCCTCCAGTATGGACCACTCCAGTATTCTTATCCCTCCAGTACGAACCACGCCAGTATTCTTATCCCTCCAGTATGAACCACGCCAGTATTCTTATCCCTCCAGTATGGACCACTCCAGTATTCTTATCCCTCCAGTATGGACCACTCCAGTATTCTTATCCCTCCAGTATGGACCACTCCAGTATTCTTATCCCTCCAGTATGAACCACGCCAGTATTCTTATCTTTCCAGTATGGACCACGCCAGTATTCTTATCCCTCCAGTATGGACCACTCCAGTATTCTTATCCCTCCAGTATGGACCACTCCAGTATTCTTATCCCTCCAGTATGAACCACGCCAGTATTCTTATCTTTCCAGTATGGACCACTCCAGTATTCTTATCCCTCCAGTATGGACCACTCCAGTATTCTTATCCCTCCAGTATGGACCACTCCAGTATTCTTATCCCTCCAGTATGGACCACTCCAGTATTCTTATCCCTCCAGTATGGACCACTCCAGTATTCTTATCCCTCCAGTATGGACCACTCCAGTATTCTTATCCCTCCAGTATGAACCACTCCAGTATTCTTATCCCTCCAGTATGGACCACTCCAGTATTCTTATCCCTCCAGTATGAACCACGCCAGTATTCTTATCCTTCCAGTATGAACCACACCAGTATTCTTATCCCTCCAGTATGAACCACTCCAGTATTCTTATCCCTCCAGTATGGACCACTCCAGTATTCTTATCCCTCCAGTATGAACCACGCCAGTATTCTTATCCTTCCAGTATGAACCACACCAGTATTCTTATCCCTCCAGTATGGACCACACCAGTATTCTTATCCCTCCAGTATGGACCACTCCAGTATTCTTATCCCTCCAGTATGGACCACTCCAGTATTCTTATCCCTCCAGTATGAACCACGCCAGTATTCTTATCTTTCCAGTATGGACCACTCCAGTATTCTTATCCCTCCAGTATGGACCACTCCAGTATTCTTATCCCTCCAGTATGGACCACTCCAGTATTCTTATCCCTCCAGTATGAACCACGCCAGTATTCTTATCTTTCCAGTATGGATCACGCCAGTATTCTTATCTTTCCAGTATGGACCACTCCAGCATTCTTATCCCTCCAGTATGGACCACTCCAGTATTCTTATCCCTCCAGTATGAACCACGCCAGTATTCTTATCCTTCCAGTATGAACCACGCCAGTATTCTTATCTTTCCAGTATGGACCACTCCAGTATTCTTATCCTTCCAGATATGCTCTGCTCACAACACATGCGGAATATTTACTCATCAACCCACAACATCTCACTTAGCTCTCTCGAAACTGGAACTAAACGAAACGTTGTTTGTGTTGTAAGATATGCCACCAGAGGCCGGGTAAGTGAGGCACAGTGACTGCGTCTTCATAATTGACTCAACATCACACATTACCACAACTTAATTGATATGTCGACTGTTATGAACGGGAAATAAATGCTGTTAGCTTGATGACACTCTCGTGACAAGCCAGTCAGTCCTAGGGGAATACCATGATACATACACGTTGTGTAGACAGGATATAGTTACATTACGAAAAACAAGTTCTGTCTATTAAAATCTATGATAGCCATTACAGCTAACGTTTAATGCAGATAACACAACAACATAGCTATCGTACCTTGAGGTTACCTTGAGGTGCTTCCGGGGCTTAGTGTCCCCGCGTCCCGGTCGTCGACCAGGCCTCCTGGTTGCTGGACTGATCAACCAGGCTGTTAGACGCGGCTGCTCGCAGCCTGACGTATGAGTCACAGCCTGGTTGATCAGGTATCAGTAGGTATCGTAGGTAACTCATCTAGCCAACGCAGCTATCGCAGCAAGCAACGCAGCCGTCACAACCAACACATCACATCAAAACAACACAGCCCCCTACACAACAGGTGTTTAAAAACAGCTGCCACAGTAACACACCTGGGGCATCTTCGACAGGTATTCCGGCCCGCGCGCGGACCCTCCCAGTGTGGACATCCTTGAATATAGAAGCGTCAGGAACTTAATGACATATTCCTGAAACTTTAATTTAAAACTGATCCTTTTTTCCCGAATGTCATCAGAGATGACTGGAAGGCGTGTATACGAGAACATATTTCCTTTCCGCACTGACATGCACGTATTCACGCACACGCACACGCACACGCACGCACACACATAAAAGGGGTAATTTAATGCATGTCACATGTGCGGGGGGTCGAGGGTGTTCTGGTGCACTCAGCCGGGGAGAGCTGAGGTGATGCCTACAGCTCGTGGTCGGCAATTAAGGACGACAGGAGGATATAGTGGTCATAGACTCACGTGTTTTGATAGTCCGTGAGAGTGGGGGTAGGATGTGTGGGGGAGGTGGGTTATGGGGGGGAGTGGGAGGGGAGAGGAGGGAGGTGGGAGAGGGGAGAAAAGATGGAGAGAGGGGGAGAGGGAAGGGAGTGGGGGGGGAGTGGGGGGAGAGAGAGGGGGAGAGAGAGGGGGAGAGAGGGGAGAGAGAGGGGAGAGAGAGGGGGAGAGAGGGGGAGAGAGGGGAGAGGGAGTGGAGAGAGAGGGGGAGAGAGGGGAGAGGGAGTGGAGAGGGAGGGGGAGAGAGGGGGGACAGGAGGGAGAGAGAGGGGGGGGGGAGAGGGGGGAAGAGAGAGGAGGGAGGTGAGGGAGTATGTCTCTTACTCACTTTCTCAAGTAAACCAAAGAGGGGTTTGGGAGCCATTAGGAAAGTGTGAGCAGTTCTGCACCTGATTCCGGAGAGCAAAGAGACGGGTTCGAGAGCTAGTTTTCAGAACCTCATCGGCGAAGCTACCAAAATTCAGCACCTACGTGAGACCACCTCTTCAATGTGCAGCGCTCCTCGCGGAGTTTCCATCAAACTCAAATTAAACAAGAAACTGAGGCAGGAAAAGTCTATAGAGTGTTGTCACAAGACTGACTCCGTATATAAGACAGTCGTAATATGAAGAAAGGGTTAGTGAATGTGACCACATATCACTTAGAGAAAAAATTGTATTAATGAATATGTTCGCGACATATATGATACTATGGGAATTTTTTTTAAGGTAAACACACAATTAGAAGATGGGAACCTTGAGACCAAGACGCAAACAAACAACACATACATAACTGTCAACCCATGGTGGACAGGCCACCCAACTTTCAAACCTCCTCTCTCTCTACACCCGCATCCTCTTCCTGAATTTCATCTCCCCATCCCTCTACCTCCCCCATCCTTTCCATTCCCTATGGACATCAAAGCTTGAGACCAAGATGAGTCAAGAGGCAATGATGAATAATTTCCTCGTTGTGAAAGTTGTGGAGAAGTTGGACGAGGAAGCAGTCGAGGACAACTCCTTTTGCAGTTAAAAAATCAATTAAAAAAAAAAGCCAGTTTATATAGCCAATACAGATGATGACCAGCAGGTAAACAAAGCCAGCAAGTAAACATAAGACGGTCAAGCAATCCCAAAGTTCTCTACCTCCGTGTGGTCACTAATGTTGGGAATGATGACTACATACAGCATACAGCATACAGCATACAGTACCAGCTGTTGCTCGTGAAGTGCTCTAGCACTCATCAAGTATATATGAGTACTGGAACACTTGATGATATATTGGACTTGTACCCAAGATTAACCATGTAATGTATCAATTATACAATGTATGTATGTGATGTAACTATATAACCTGAGCTTGTAAAAGCACCTTCATCACCTTCAGTGATTAAGTGCTTAATTGCACACTAGTTTCTCTATCAGCTATCTCACCCTGTCAGAGTAAAAGAGACAAATGTATGTGAATGCATGTGTGTATATATATATGTATATGTACGTATATGTGTGTGTGTGTGTGTGTGTGTGTGTGTGTGTGTATGTATATGTATAAAGTATATATGGAAGCTGATCAGAATTACATTTCACCTTTGTAAATACACATTAATGACACTATGTAAAAGACACATCAAACACTTTATGTAGGGCATACGTAAATCTGTGTAACTATGCATTTACGTATGTAGGTTAGCTTAACATTTTAAAAGCACCGAATCACCTTCTGTGGTTGAGTGTTCAATAAACCCTTGAACTATATGTTTAACACTTCTCTAACCTTGTCCATGGAGGACAGAAAAAATGTATATATGCTGGTTAGCATTGTAAATGTGTGGCCACGTCTGTGGTAGAAAAATAATAATAATAATAATAATAAAAAACTTATCACGTGAGTATCAGCATGAGTTATGCCTACTTGCCTCCATGAATAAGCATTTACCTATATGTATGAATGTACATAGGGGGCCTGACAGCTGAGTGGACAGCGCTTCGGATTCCTAGTCCTGAGGTTCCGGGTTCGATCCCGGTGGAGGCGGAAACAAATGGGCAAAGATTCTTTCACCCCTGATGCGCCTGTTCACCTAGCAGTAAATAGGTACCTGGGAGTTAGACAGCTGCCACGGGCTGCTTCCTGGGGGTATGTAACAAAAAGGAGGCCTGGTCGACGTGTGGCTGGTGGAGACGACGTGGGGCTGGTGGAGACGACGTGGGGCTGGTGGGGACGACGTGTGGCTGGTGGGGACGACGTGTGGCTGGTGGAGACGACGTGGGGCTGGTGGGGACGACGTGTGGCTGGTGGAGACGACGTGGGGCTGGTGGAGACGACGTGGGGCTGGTGGGACGACGTGTGGCTGGTGGAGACGACGTGGGGCTGGTGGAGACGACGTGGGGCTGGTGGAGACGACGTGGGGCTGGTGGAGACGACGTGGGGCTGGTGGCGACGACGTGGGGCTGGTGGAGACGACGTGGGGCTGGTGGAGACGACGTGGGGCTGGTGGAGACGACGTGGGGCTGGTGGAGACGACGTGGGGCTGGTGGAGACGACGTGGGGCTGGTGGAGACGACGTGGGGCTGGTGGAGACGACGTGGGGCTGGTGGAGACGACGTGGGGCTGGTGGAGACGACGTGGGGCTGGTGGGGACGACGTGGGGCTGGTGGAGACGACGTGGGGCTGGTGGAGACGACGTGGGGCTGGTGGAGACGACGTGGGGCTGGTGGAGACGACGTGTGGCTGGTGGAGACGACGTGGGGCTGGTGGGGACGACGTGGGGCTGGTGGAGACGACGTGGGGCTGGTGGAGACGACGTGGGGCTGGTGGAGACGACGTGGGGCTGGTGGGGACGACGTGGGGCTGGTGGAGACGACGTGGGGCTGGTGGAGACGACGTGTGGCTGGTAGAGACGACGTGGGGCTGGTGGAGACGACGTGGGGCTGGTGGAGATATTCCTGTGGCCGGGACCAGACGCTACTCAGACCTAACACGGAATGACGGAGCGTCCGTCATGCCCGGCTGACTTCCCAGCTGGCTATACACCCCCCCCCAGCTGGCTATACACTCCCCCCAGCTGGCTATTCACTCCCCCAGCTGGCTATTCACTCCCCCAGCTGACTATACACACCCCCAGCTGGCTATACACACCCCAGCTGGCTATACACTCCCCCAGCTGGCTATACACTCCCCCAGCTGGCTATACACACCCCCAGCTGGCTATACACTCCCCCAGCTGGCTATACACTCCCACAGCTAGCTATACACACCCCCTCAGCTGGCTATACACACCCCCAGCTGGCTATACAGTCCCACAGCTGGCTATACACACCCCCAGCTGGCTATACACCCCCAGCTGGCTATACACACACCCCAGCTGGCTATACACCCCCCCAGCTGGCTATACACACCCCCAGCTGGCTATACACTCCGCCAGCTGGCTATACACTCCCCCAGCTGGCTATACAACCACCCAGCTGGCTATACACCCCCAGCTGGCTATACACACACCCCAGCTGGCTATACACCCCCCCAGCTGGCTATACACCCCCAGCTGGCTATACACCCCCCAGTTGGCTATACACACTCCCAGCTGGCTATACACACCCCCAGCTGGCTATACACACCCTAGCTGGCTATACACCCCCCTCAGCTGGCTACACACACCCCCAGCTGGCTATACACCCCCAGCTGGCTATACACACACCCCAGCTGGCTATACACACCCCCAGCTGGCTATACACCCCCAGCTGGCTATACACACTCCCAGCTGGCTATACACACCCCCAGCTGGCTATACACCCCCAGCTGGCTATACACACCCCAGCTGGCTATACACACCCCAGCTGGCTATACACACCCCCAGCTGGCTATACACACTCCCAGCTGGCTATACACACTCCCAGCTGGCTATACACACCCACAGCTGGCTATACACACCCCCCAGCTGGCTATACACTCACCCAGTGACCGCGGCGCCAGAGAGCCAGTCCTACACTCCAAGAGTTGCCTGCTTGAATGCCTCCATTATCGTCCGTCTTGGCAGCTAGTCTCCGCTGACGTCTTCTTTAAGCATCGCTGAAGATCTGAGATTACCCAAAGCTCTATAGTATCGTCTGAGGGACCTCGTAAGACGCTTAATATAGTGACTCAAATCTTGTTAATCCTCTAATGCTCTGAACGGCACTTCAGTTTGGTAATCCTTATATATAATGAACTCATAGTCTCATAATAAAATTTTATCTAATATATTGTGTTAAGATATGGCTTTGGTGTCATTCAGTGACGCTGAATAGGATTGTTTAGGACCACGAGGACTAGTGTTTCTAATTAATAGTTTTCCAACAGTATTTTCGTAATTAAACAATACATGTATTTTGAAAAGTTTCAAGGCCTAGAAACCTATGTGGTGAAGGTTCACAATATTTTCGAACCCATAATAATATTTTTCAGCGTTCGAAAATATTGTCATGGCCTTTAAACATTTTTATATACATTTATTGTTTAATTACGATAATACTGTTGGATAACTACTAGTTGGAAACAGCCCTCGTAGGGAGTAGTCATTTACAAAATACCTTGTAAAGACTGTAATAGGTTCTATGTGAAACGAACTTCCAAAGATCTGAAATTTAGAATTTTGCAACATAAATACTCAGTAAGACAAGGCCTTCTGTCTAATGCCTGTGACAAGGCCTTCTGTCTAATGCCTGTGACAAGGCCTTCCGTCTAATGCCTGTGACAAGGCCTTCTGTCTAATGCCTGTGACAAGGCCTTCTGTCTAATGCCTGTGACAAGGCCTTCTGTCTAATGCCTGTGACAAGGCCTTCCGTCTAATGCCTGTGACAAGGCCTTCTGTCTAATGCCTGTGACAAGGCCTTCCGTCTAATGCCTGTGACAAGGCCTTCCGTCTAATGCCTGTGACAAGGCCTTCTGTCTAATGCCTGTGACAAGGCCTTCTGTCTAATGCCTGTGACAAGGTCTTCTGTCTAATGCCTGTGACAAGGCCTTCTGTCTAATGCCTGTGACAAGGCCTTCTGTCTAATGCCTGTGACAAGGCCTTCTGTCTAATGCCTGTGACAAGGCCTTCCGTCTAATGCTTTGTCTGTTCATTTGTCAAAAAATTCTCTCCAAATGGATTGGGAGATGGCTTCTTCAATAATGAATAGCAAAAGTATTTTCAATAGAAACATAATTGAATCTGCTTTAATACAGATTACAAAATCATGAATATTAGCAGTGGTTTGTACAATTTTGAGCTATTTTTGATTGACCAGTTAAATGACAATTTGAATAGGATCATTGAAAAACTAATAATATCCTTATTATTACACTTATTAATTATCCTTATTAAATTATTATTTATTTATTAAATTATTTTAATTATTTATTATCCTCATTAAAACTTATTAATATCCACTTTTCTCATTCAAGACATTGTACTTCACCTCACCTCTTTTCTGCCTATACATTTATCCACACCACTGAACTGTAAATTCATCCTTCTGAAGATGTATTATTAAAACGAAAGTACTTAAGGAAATTCCTGTCTTAATTCTTCCTTCGTGGTCTGACAATGTCACATTGTTCATCACGTGTTAAAATTCGTGATTTACACACACACACACACATTATATATATAAATACATATTATATATATATATATATATATATATATATATATATATATATATATATATATATATATATATATATATATATATATATATATATATATATATACCCCACAACCAGCTGACCAACTTTTGGGTACCAACTTACCCCCAAGTGAACAAAGGCATCATTAGGTGATCGGAAACGCGGCCAACCAATTCTGTCCTGCTCAGGATTCGAACTGGGGAATTCCCGATGGCGAGTCAAGAACGAACCCGACTGTACCACTGGGAACCCTAGTCACTCCTCAGTGTGTAATATCCTCAAGTACTAACTTCTCCATCAGATGCTAGACCTTCCTTGTCACTCCGGCGTGTTGCTCTCCTTAAGGGCCAGACTCCTTCGTTGTCTTGTTGAATTGTCGTCGCCTTGTCATAGAATTGTGTGTGGCTGGTGAGGGAATATTTATGTCTTCGGTGTGGGCCACGTTGGTGTCTCCTTACACATGTTTATTCACAATGTGTGTGTGTGTATATATGTGTTTTCATTTGCAAATGTATACGTGTATATTTTGTATTTGCTTGTACGTATGAAAGAGGATATATAAAAAATCGATTTTTTTTTCCCAAGGCCTCCTGTCCTCTTATTTTTTATTTTTGTTGTAATATATCCCAAAGTTGTGGCTGGTGATTTAGTGAGCCATAAAAGCTAAAATCCCTCTAGTGACCAGCCTATACCACGCTTTTCTATCCCTCTATTGTCCACGAAACTCGTTTCTTTTATCCGGGTGGCCTTTATACCCTCTTTTAAGTCACCGTTTCGATGAACCATTTGAAGCCTGGTCGGTATAGGTGTCAAGTGATTCAGCCGAAGTTCACGCTCACTCTTGAGCCCCATGCCCGGGGTCGTAAATATCCCGCTATCTTGTGTGGCCTCTATTTTACAAGTCCGGCTTGAATAGAGAGTGATTTTCTCCCCCCTTTGACGTGGGGCATTTGAGTCGCGTTGTTGGTAACTGGTGAGACGAAGAGTCTCACTTGACACGGCCGGCCTCAGATGTGTGAGTCTTGCCTTGTTTGCGTCTGTAAACCATTGAGGACTTGCCGATATAAATCGCACGCACACACACGCACACACACACACACACACGGGGGAGGGGGGGGGGGGTGGGGCTGGTAGCCTGGTGGATAGCGCGCAGGACTCTTAATTCTGTGGCGCGGGTTCGATTCCCGCAGCAGGCAGAAACAAATGGGGCAAAGTGTCTTTCACCCTGAATGCCCCTGCTACCCAGCAGTAAATAGGAACCTTGGAGTCAGTCAGCTGTCACGGGCTGCTTCCTGGTGTGTGTGTGTGTGTGTGTGGTGTGGAAAAAAAATAGTAGTTAGTAAACAGTTGATTGACAGTTGAGAGGCGGGCCGAAAGAGCAGAGCTCAACCCCCGCAAACACAACTAGGTGAATACACACACACACACACACACACACACACACACACACACACACACACACACACACACACACACACACACACACAAGAACTAAGAGGGGTGGCGATAAACCAAGCTGACTTGGAAGATATTGAAATTACCAGAGGTGAGGTTAAGAGGTATCTGCTTGATCTAGAAGTGACTATGGCTGTTGTATCTCATGCATTCTCACCGTGGTGGCTAAGACAGGGGACAGAAACACTTTGCATGCCACTGTCTATGGTCTATAACATGTCACTGAAAACGGGAGACCTCCCAGAGAGTTAAAAGACAGCTAACGTAGTCCTAATCTACAAAAAGGAGGATAGGCAGGAGGCCCTAAACTATAGGCCGGTGTCCATAACTTATATACCATGCAAGGGGATGGAGAAGGTCGTGAGAAAAAGCCTGGTAGCACATCTGGAGAGAAGGGACTTTGTAACACACCACCAGCATGGGTTCAGGGATGGCAAGTCGTGTCTCACAGGTTTAATAGAATTCTATGACCAAGCAAGAAAAAGAAGGATGGGCAGACTGTATTTTCTTGGACGGTCAGAAAGCTTTTGCCATAATAGCTCAAAAGAGACTGTTGCATAAGTTGGAGAAACAGGCTGGAGTAAGTGGTAGGGGGCTCTAATGGATAAGGGAGTACCTAAACAACAGGAAGCAGTGTGTTACTATGAGGGGTGAGACCTCAGACTGGCGTGATGTTCCCAGCGGAGTCCCAAAGGGGTCGGTATTCGGACCTATCTTGTTTCTAATATACGTGAATGATCTTCCAGAAGGTATATAGACTAATTTCTCTCAATGTTTGTTGATGCTAAAATTATCAAAAGGATTAAGACAGAGGAGGTTAATCTAAGCAAGAGCAGGATGACCTAAACAGACTGAAGGAATGGTCCAACAAATGGCTACTAGAGTTTAACTCGAGCAAGTGCAAAGTGATGAAGACAGGCATAGGGAGCAAGAAGCCAAACACACGGTACCTGCTGGGAGAGGAAATCCATCAGGAGTCAGTAAGAGAGAACCTGTCTCCAGAAGCCTACATCAAAAGGATAACATCAGCGGCGTATGCAAGGCTGGTGAGCATAAGAACTGCCTCCAGGAACTTGTATAAGGATTCATTCAGAACCTTGTATACCTTTTATACAAGGGGGAGCCGGTCGGCCGAGCGAACAGCACGCTGGACTTGTAATCCTGTGGTTATAGGTTCGATCCCAGGCGCCGGCGAGAAACAATGGGCAGAGTTTCTTTCACCCTATGCCCCTGTTACCTAGCAGTAAATAGGTACCTGGGTGTTAGTCAGCTGTCACGGGCTGCTTCCTGGGGGTGGAGGCCTGGTCGAGGACCGGGCCGCGGGGACACTAAAGCCCCGAAATCATCTCAAGATAACCTCATATGTCAGACCACTACTGGACTATGCGGCTCCATCGTGGAGTTCACATCAAGTCAAACACAAAACGATGTTAGAAAAGGTTCAAAGGTTTACCACTAGGCTAGTCCCCGAGCTCAGAGGATTAGGCAACGAAGAAAGATTACTGGAACTGAACCTCACGACACTGGAAGACAGAAGAGTTAGGGAAGACATGATCACTACCTACAAAATTTTCAGAGAAATTGAGAGGGTAGATAAAGATAACCTGTTTAAAACGGGTTGTACATGAACAAGGATACACAGGTGGACACGAACGTATTCTTACTGGCTGGTTATTAAGATGTTGTGTTAGTCTTAATAACTCCTCCTACGCTTTATACGCCTTGAAATAATTATCATTTTCAAGAATTATCATATCAAGAATTAGCGTACCTTGTATGCTTACAATACCAAAGGTTCCAAATGTGTAGTCACACGTCAATAGATCTATCTTGAGGTTATCTTGAGATGATTTCGGGGCTTTTTAGTGTCCCCGCGGCCCGGTCCTCGACCAGGCCTCCACCCCCAGGAAGCAGCCCGTGACAGCTGACTAACACCCAGGTACCTATTTTACTGCTAGGTAACAGGGGCATAGGGTGAAAGAAACTCTGCCCATTGTTTCTCGCCGGCGCCTGGGATTGAACCCAGGACCACAGGATCACAAATCCAGCGTGCTGTCCGCTCGGCCGACCGGCTCCCCGGTCGGGGAGCCGGTAAAATATAATATATTATATTAATTAAATATATACTTACAAATACTGCATGACATCTATTTTCACGATGGACGTCATGAAGGTAGGGAAGATAGAAATCTTCACTAGAAGATAGATAATAAGATAGACTCCTCTATCTGATAATAAGATAGACTCCTCTATCTGACAGCGCCTGACAGCTGAGTGGACAGCGCTTCGGATTCGTAGTCCTGAGGTTCCGGGTTCGATCCCCGGTGGAGGCAGAGACAAATGGGCAAAAAGTGTCTTTAAACCCTGATGCCCGCGTTACCTAGCAGTAAATAGGTACCTGGGCGTTAGGCAGCTGCTAAGGGCTGCTCCCTGGGGGGTGTGTAACAAAAAGGAAGCCTGGTCGAGGACCGGGCCGCGGGGACGCTAAACCCCGAAATCATCTCAAAATATCATCAAGATATCCCCCTTACCTTCATTGTCACAAATTTAAAAACGTCCCTTTGGATTCACAGTAAACTTGTGTTCACATCTCAGGAATTATCTCAGAAATCTCATCTTAGAAGTCTCAGATATCTCAGAAAATCTTAAGGGAACAGGTTTTCTTGTCACATGAGAAACACTAACTACAGCATGTGAGAGGAATGGACATTACCTGAGATGGACGTGTGTCACTCATTCCCTCAGGCTCCCCTTGTCCAAGCGGCGATCGTAAATTGTTCCGCGCTCTGCAATACAACGATACTTTATCAGGTGTATGGAAAAATATCAATGAATAACAGTTGTGTATATATTCATTCAATTTTTTTGTATTAATTGCATAAGTCATCGTCATTTATTATGTAATCAAATTCACTATATTCAGAGTAAAATTTTCACTTGATTCAGAGTAAAATTTTCACTTGATTCAGAGTAAAATTCACTTGATTCAGAGTAAAATTTTCACTTGATTCAGAGTAAAATTCACTTGATTCAGAGTAAAATTCACTTGATTCAGAGTAAAATTCCCTTGATTCAGAGTAAAATTCACTTGAATGATTCAGAGTATCAATTCACTTGATTCGAACCTAATCAGCATTACTGATTAGGTTTAACCTTCCCTCAGAGCGTAACCTCCCTTGAGCACTTTTGATGCTCAAAGTTCACCCATGTAAATGCTTCACCCACGTAGTAAGTAATTATCATAAGAAGGCACCGAGCAGCCCACGTACCACCACCATAATAATAATATATATTAAAAATAACTATATTATATATATTGTGACGATAATCTCCTTCAAGAGATTGAGCCTGCTCTTCCCTCCAAAAATACGTCGATACATCTATATAAAACTACTATGGAAGAAATGTCCAACAACGACAACAACATCTCCAAGGTTTGCCAGAGAGCAAAACGTATGCAGCCAGGAACACCTGCTTCACCTCAAACCGCCAAACTACCTGTCTTGTTGCCGGCTCCTCGCTGATTGGCCGCCGGTCTGGCTGCAACTGCACTCCACCCACCATACTACTTGATGTCTGGGGCCGCCACGACCTCAGTCTTCAGAATATTCAGTGCTTTCATACGGTTAACACTTCTTCCTGGTAGACTAAGCTTTGGCTTACGTGTACTAAGAGAGGTGATAGCTTAAAGCCAATATTCCTGCACCTCTCATTTTATTGTATATTGCACAGCTTGTTATTGCTCATTTGTCTTAACGTAACTTTTCATTTTGTCATTTAATTATTCTTATTATTTTGATTGATTGATTTTATTATACGAATTTGTATGTCCATTTTATTCATGTTTTGTTTATCTAACGTAATTAAAATTCCATTGTTAAAATTTACTTGTGTTTTGTGTGTCTTCTCCTTACCTTACCACAGACGAAGTTCCAGATTTTCTATTTTTTTTATTACTATGTGACGAGGCCATACCCCTAGCTTTGAACAGCCGAACACCAACGCGTTACCGTCACATATTATATGGGGGCCTGTCCTAGGAGCTTCACTCAGGTACTGGTGCCAAGTGGTAATTAATGGTAAGCGTATTTAACTTTGTTAACGTAGCTTTTACTCTTTTTCATATTCAATTTCATTTTTTATATGGTGCGGTGTATTGTGCATTACGAGAGTAACATATGGTGAAGGTGAGACAACTTTGGATTACGTGGTGACTGTAGGCCGCAGTCATACTCTTAATTGGTCATCTCTCCCTCCGTGTTATTACTCGTGTTTTCCATCTTTGTCCCTTGGATATTTCTCATTTTGACAGATCATCATATTGGTACCCTGGTACTGTGGTCTGCCCCGGGTCAAGAGCACCCAATCTTCTGCAATCTGACTGTAGGAGGACAAAGAGGGCCATAGTTCCTCTAGCTCGAACTTTAGTTGCTGAATTGGGACCTCAGCAGCAGTTCTCGTCACCAGTTGACACCTCGCACCCCTACACGTCAGTCAGAGATGATGATACATACAACGGTAGGGAATTAGCTTACTTTTTCAGAGCACAAAAGTTCGCTAATTCTGTAAGTATCATATTAATTTCAGTAGGAAAAACTTGCTTTATGTCCTATAGAGACTTGGCAAGGTATGCCTACATCCTTGGACTACCAATTTTACTTTTGAGGCAATTAACTGTTTCATTTGTTTTCGAAACTCTATTTCATTTGTTAGTAGGATTTTCTTGCCCTTATCCTCTTACATGAGTACCGGGTACAAGATTTCCTGCGCCTTTGATTTAAATTAATCATTTAACATCTTGTACTTAACTTTAATTGTTAAAGATCCCACAGGATAGGTATCAGTTGCCACGTTGTCCTGTTTCTGACATTCACTATAACTGAATATTCGTGTTACATTTATTTGCTAATTTCACCATGTTTCGTCTCCAAGCTTTCCGTGCAAATCCAGCAGGTGAAATAGGGACTTTAAGTCGTGCCAAGAGGACTGAATTACAAACTCTTGCACATGAGTATCAACTAGAAGTTCCCTACCAAGCCAACAAAAATGACCTACACAACCTGTTGCTGGATTACTATTTAGAGCAAGGTAAGATAGACTCTGAAACTCATGAAACTTTCTATATTGCAGATAAAACTGATTTGGCAACGATGAAACTCAAACTAGAGCTGGCCAAGATTGAACGCGAGCAGCAAAGAGAAGCAGCTGCCATAAGAAGAGAAGAACAAGAACGCGAAGCTACCTTGAGGAGAGAAGAACAAGAACGTGGAATCGCCCTCCAGGAACGTGAGGTTGCACTACTCCAGGAGCGGGAACGAGTACAGCTTGAAACACTCCAGGAGCGGGAACGAGTACAGCTTGAAACAAAACGACGTGAGTTGGAGATGCAACGCGAACATGACAAGCAACAAGCGACACTGGCTCTAGAGTGTCGTCAACGCGAAATCGCCTTGGAAACTTCACACTTCACTCAACGCCAGCAAGCTACTGCCAATCCGCCCGTCAGTTTTAATATATCACATGCAAGTAAGTTAATGCCATCCTTTGTAGAAGCAGAAGTTGATGTGTTTTTTACCACCTTTGAAACCCTTGCTAATCAACTCAGTTGGCCTGTCGACCAATGGGCCACACTTCTCAGAGTCCATCTTACAGGTAGAGCTGCAGTCACACTCAGTACTCTGGCGTCTGAGAATGACTACCAGACTCTGAAACAAGCAGTGTTGGACGCCTACCTCCTTTCTACGGAAAGTTATAGAAGGAAATTCCGTGACCACCTGAAGGTAAGTACCACTACCTTCCTTGAGTTTGCTAACACAAAACGGAGATATTTCATGAAATGGCTGGAAGCAGCACATGTCTCTACTTTTACAGAACTCGTCAACCTGATGCTTGTTGAAGAATTCTTGAGACGTGTGCCGCCTCCTGTCCGTCTCTACTTAGCAGATAAAGAAGAAACCGACTACCTGAAGTGTGCTAAGTCGGCTGACACTTACAGCCTCATCCACCGGCTGACACCCGAACCATCCTCCAGTAAGAAGTCGTGGTACAGTTACGAGAAAGTGAGCACCGATCAGGCTGGCTCGCAATTGTACTGCAAGTATTGTAGACTCTATGGGCATACCATAGACAAGTGTGGTAAGTCTCAATACAAGGGAACCACTGACCAACAAAAACCCAAACCAACTCCTCCTAAGTCCGGTAAGCCTGTGATGAATGTTGGTGTTAATGTTAATGATCTTTCTCTTTTCAGTAACCACCTGTATACTGGAACTGTCTCTGCCAACGGTTCAAATCCGGAGGGACGTTTCAAATTGAAGATCTTGAGGGACACAGCGGCTCTTCAATCGATCATCTTGAAGTCTGCTGTGCCCAACATCGTCTACACCGGAGAAACTGTCTTCATCACTGACCTCACTGCTACCACTCCATACCCTCTCGCCAGAGTCCACCTGGATTGTCCCTACGTGAACGGAGAAGTCCAAGTCGCCGTCAGGGAAAAGCCTTTTCCCATGCCTGGAGTGCAACTTCTCCTAGGCAACGACTTGGCAGAAGACCTGCAACCGACCAACCTGATCGTCATGGACAAACCCCAGGTGTGTAACTCTGTGCCAATAAACCCTATTCTAGAGTATGTTCCAGCAGAGGTTCAAGAGAGTGATGAAGTTTCTCCTCCGGTTCTCGTGACCACCCGTGCACAAGCCGCACGTCCACAGCCAGCTGACTCTACTGCTACCGCTGTCCCTCAAGACCCTCAGAAACTACCCCCGCATATGACCAAGTTGGAGTTCCGTAAGTTGCAGAGGGAAGATCTTACTTTAACACCATTGTTTTTCCAGGCTGAGACTCGACCCGACAGTATTCCTGGGTTCTTCCTAGAGAACGACTTGCTCTACCGCAGATATAGACCCAGTAAACTGAAGGAGGAGGACGATTGGGCCAACATCGAACAACTTGTGATTCCTACCAGCCTGCGGCCCACTATTCTACACCTGGCCCACGGAGCACTCTCCCACTACGGCTTCAACAAGACTTACCATGGAATTCGTCAGGACTACTACTGGCCAGGTATGGTAAATAGCGTCAAACAGTACGTAAAACAGTGTCATACATGTCAGATGGCAGGCAAACCGAACATCTCCATTCCCAGAGCGCCACTGATTCCCATACAGGTGCCTGCGGAACCTTTCCACAGACTCATAATAGACTGTGTTGGTCCTTTACCTCGGACCAGTTCAGGTAACGCCTATATCTTAACCATCCTGTGTCCTACCACCAGATTTCCCATAGCAGTTCCAGTGAAGAACATCACGGCTGCTACGGTTATAAAACATCTATTGAAGATCTTCACTCAATACGGATTTCCCAGGGAGATTCAGAGCGACTGTGGTACCAACTTCACCAGTGATCTCTTCAAAAGGACACTGGAGGAGTTCAACATCAAACAGGTATTGTCCAGCCCCTATCATCCTGCTTCACAGGGTTCTCTTGAACGTAGTCATCAGACTATCAAAGCACTCTTGAAAAAGTTTTGTAGTGAAACCTCTAAGGATTGGGATAAGCAAATCGACCTTATAATGTGTATTTACAGAAGTCTCCCCAATGAGTCCCTAGGAGTATCTCCTTATGAGATGCTCTACGGCCGTAAGTGCCGTACTCCCCTTAAGGCTTTCAAAGACTCTCTCCGAGATGCCACCTTCAGTGAGCATCAGAATGTGCCCCAGTTTCTTCAAAACCTTCAACACATTCTAGAGAGAGTCCACCGTTTTGCCCATGATAATCTATTGAAAGCCCAGGAGAGAATGAAGACTCATTACGACCAGACCAGCAAAGTACGAAAATTTAAGCCAGGAGACTTCATTTTAGCATACTTCCCTATCCCAGGTTCACCTTTACAAAACAGGTTTTCAGGACCCTACCGCGTCAAAGAGTGCAGAAATAACAACAACTACGTCATAGAGACTCCAGATAGGCGGCGGAAGACCCAGCTGTGCCACGTCAACCTCCTGAAGCAATATAATGGTACTCCTCCCACTGTCCTAATTAATTATTCCACCTTCACAGAACCCTACATCCACAGTGAGACCTTTCCAGCTTCTCCTCCCGAAAGCACTGACAAGGAGTCAGCGCTTTCTAATTCCGAAATCCTTAATGATCTTCCCAAATACTTTCAGGATAATCATAGTGCACCTCTTGTCAAGATCTTCAGAGAACATCAGGAGTTGTTCCGAGATGAACCCCAAGAGTGTAATGTTACCCAGCACGACATCCAACTGCTCCCCGACACCCGGCCGATTCGTCAACCCTTCTACCGAATCAGCCCGAGCAAGAAGGAAGTCATGCGTGCTGAGGTGCAGTACCTCTTGGATCATGGACTGGCTACACCTTGTGAGTCCCCCTGGGCCTCACCTTGTATCTTGGTGCCCAAACCCCAAGGTAAGGTGCGGTTATGTACTGACTATCGTAAACTGAACAATGTAACTGTCAAGGATGCTTACCCCTTGCCAAGGATAGATGACATCCTTGATGCCATTGGTAGTGCCCAGTACTTGTCCCAAGTGGACTTGCTTAAGGGGTACTATCAAGTGTGTCTAACGGAGCGCGCTAAAGAGATATCTGCCTTCATCACTCCTTTTGGACTTTTCAGATATGAACGCCTTCCTTTCGGACTATGTAATGCCCCGGCCACCTTTCAGAGAGCTGTCAACCGTGTCATCCAGGGCTTGGATAACACATACGCCTACCTGGACGATATCGTCGTAGCCTCCAACACCTGGAGTGAACATCTGCTCCAGCTGCGACGTCTGTTCTCCAAGCTCCTGACAGCCGGCCTCACCATCAACCTGGGCAAGTCCACCTTCGCGAAAGGTAAAGTGCGTTATCTGGGTCATGTTATTGGGAGTGGCAGCATAGCTCCGTTAGACTCACACACTCGAGCCATCCAACAGTATCCACAGCATACCACCAGGAAGCAGCTCCTGCGCTTCCTTGGTCTTGCCTCCTATTACCATAGGTTTGTGAGGAATTTCAGTACAGTCGCCACACCTCTAATTCTATTAACCAGTCCCAAGCAACGGTATAATTGGACCATGCAGCAAACCGTTGCATTCGAACAACTCAAATTCCTCCTCTGTTCTAATCCCATTCTCGCCTCACCAGATATCACCAAGCCTTTCGTCCTTCATGTCGACGCCAGTGGTACCGGCGTTGGTGGTGTCCTGATGCAACAACGAGGCGAGGAGGTTCTACTTGTCAGCTACTACAGCTACAAACTGAAACCACACCAGAGGAACTACAGCACTATTGAAAAGGAGCTACTATCCATCGTCCTGAACCTCCAACACTTCGCTCCGTACCTACAAGGCGCCAGGTCTACAACCATCTTCTCAGACCACAACCCTCTCCGCTTCCTACATCAAGCCCAATTCACCAACCAGCGTCTTCTACGATGGGCTTTGTATTTACAAGATTTCAACCTGGAGATCCGCTATATCAAGGGTTCTGACAACACCATAGCCGATGCCCTCTCCAGAGTTTATGAAGTAGAAGCGACTCCATCTATTACTCCACCACATAACGACGTACTTCTTCCAGAACCGCAGGCTTCGGGGGAGAGTTGTGACGATAATCTCCTTCAAGAGATTGAGCCTGCTCTTCCCTCCAAAAATACGTCGATACATCTATATAAAACTACTATGGAAGAAATGTCCAACAACGACAACAACATCTCCAAGGTTTGCCAGAGAGCAAAACGTATGCAGCCAGGAACACCTGCTTCACCTCAAACCGCCAAACTACCTTTCTTGTTGCCGGCTCCTCGCTGATTGGCCGCCGGTCTGGCTGCAACTGCACTCCACCCACCATACTACTTGATGTCTGGGGCCGCCACGACCTCAGTCTTCAGAATATTCAGTGCTTTCATACGGTTAACACTTCTTCCTGGTAGACTAAGCTTTGGCTTACGTGTGCTAAGAGAGGTGATAGCTTAAAGCCAATATTCCTGCACCTCTCATTTTATTGTATATTGCACAGCTTGTTATTGCTCATTTGTCTTAACGTAACTTTTCATTTTGTCATTTAAATATTCTTATTATTTTGATTGATTGATTTTATTATACGAATTTGTATGTCCATTTTATTCATGTTTTGTTTATCTAACGTAATTAAAATTCCATTGTTAAAATTTACTTGTGTTTTGTGTGTCTTCTCCTTACCTTACCACAGACGAAGTTCCAGATTTTCTATTTTTTTTATTACTATGTGACGAGGCCATACCCCTAGCTTTGAACAGCCGAACACCAACGCGTTACCGTCACAAATATATATATATATATATATATATATATATATATATATATATATATATATATATATATATATATATATATATATATATATATATATATATATATATATATATTGGTAGCAGTCTTTCCTGTAG